>NW_022589751.1:3317592-3472592 GCF_004348235.1 Phoca vitulina | reverse complement strand
CCTTCCTATATCCTCCTCCTCCCTGTGTCCTCTTCCTCCTGGTAACCTCCTCCTTCTTGTGCCCTCCTCCTCCACCCACTGTCGTCCTCCCCATGTCCTCCCCTTCCTGTGTCCTCCTCCTCCCCATGTCTTCTTCTTCCTCATGTTCTCTTCCTTCTCTCCATTCCTCCTGTGTTCTCCCCCTCCTCCCCATGTCTTCCTCCCTCCATGTCCTCCTCCTTCCATCTCCTCCTCCTCCCAGTGTCCTCCTCCTCCCCATGTCCTCCTCCCCATGTCCTGTCCATGTCCTCCTCCTCCCAGTGTCCTCCTCCTTTCTGTGTCCTCCTCCTCCGCATGTCCTCCTCTTCCTCCCCATGTCCTCTTCCCCATGTCCTGTCCATGTCCTCCTCCCCCTCCCCATGTGTTCCTCCTCTCTGTGTCTTCCTCCTCCTACCTGTGTTTTCCTGTTCCCCATGTTCTTCTCCTCCTCTCTGTGTCCTCCTCCTCATTTCTGCAATTGTTTCTCTGAGTGATTTAATAGTAACAGTAACAGTAATAGTGATCCACAAATACTCCCTGAGGGACCATCTGCTGGCTAGGGAACTTCTCCAGGGCAGGGGATACCCTTGGGAAACAACATAAGGGCCCTTTGACCTCAGAACTGTCACTGTGCAGGGAGGGTCAGGCAGTAAAGGAAGCACTGAGCCATCACTTCTCCCAAATACATGTGTGTGATTTCAGAGGAGGTGCTCAAAGGGAGACAGGCTGAGGGGCAGGGTAGGAGAGCGCCTTGGACAGCCAGGCAGGCAAGTGACCCTCCTGGCCATGGGCTGCAATGTGGTGATGACAGCAGGGGGTCACCCAGTCCCCCTGCCCATCTCCCTCCTATTCCCTTGTTCTCTCTCCTCAGCCTCCCATAGGTCTCTGAGGGCCCTTGTCCATGCTCTATGGGGTGGGGGCGCTTCAGCCCCTGGAAGGCTGGGGCATCAGTACAACTCAGGTCACACCCCGGGAGGTCCTCTGCTGGCCTGGGGAGGGTGCTCCTGGGAGGCTTGAAGGGCTGGGAATGCCCAGGCCTCCCAGAGCCCCCTTGGCTTTCCCTTCACCACCCCAGCATGGCAATCCAGGCCTGGTGTTTGGGGCTTTAAGGGATGCTGTGACTTCGGAGGCAGGGCTCCACCTCACCTCAGAAAACCTTAGCAGATGAGGCTGTCTTTGGGCCAATGCTCCAGGACACTTGGGAACCCTGTAGACTGGGCCTTCCTGCCCTCCCTCCCCGTCTAGACTTCCTACTGTCCACCTTTCCTAAGCTCTGGGACCAGGCAAGGCCTGGGCTCCCGTCAAGCTCAGGCTTCACAGCTGTGTGGTTGTAGGAGCTTCTGGGACCTCCCTTCGTCCCTGAGGCTGGAGCCGTGAAGCCAGTGGGCTCCCTGCACTGTTCCCTCTGAGACTCTGGGCAAGGAGGTGGTGGGACAAGAGGAGGCAGCGATGTGCCATCGTTCCCTCAGCTCCTCCCCCACTGGAGCTGATGCCCCCAGAAAATGCAGTTGTGGGGTAGGCGACGCCAACAGGACCTTGAGAGAGGCAGTTCGGGCGCCACCTGGGCCCCCAAGGAGAGCAGGTGGCCAGCCCCGAGCAAACACCTCTGTTTGCTTTTGCCCTGTGAGTGGCTCTACCGAGTACAGCAGCCCGGGCACCTCCGCAGAAAAGTCACCTGTGCACCTGTGGGCGGGCTGGTTCAAGCTGTCCGTGACAATCTCAAAGCCCAGTGGGGCCAAGGCTGGGGTTCTGTGACAGGCAGGGCCCCGTTCCAGGCCCAGCTCAGGGGAGATGCCTGTGCCCCTGTAGGCCCAGGTCCCGGGGCCCCAGGCCCCCTCCCAAGTTTAGGCGCAGGCAGCTGCCCCTCATTGCCATCTTGGGCCTTTGCTCTTATGTGACGTGGGGTGCTGATGTCTGGGTTCTTTAGGGCCCAGGGATCCAAGAAATGCTTAGAAGGCAGCATGGCCCAGTTGGGGGGGTGTGCAAAGGGAGTCGAAGCTCTTAGCCCAGCCCCAAGCACCAGCCTGACCTGCTCTCTGATGGGAGACGGGACTCTGCTTCTAAAATAAATCCGAAATCTCCCAGCAGGGTACTGGCCATCAAAGTTGGTTCCAGTGCCCCCTAGGTGTCTGTGTGATCACCAGAAAATTCCAGTGATTCTCACTCTTTTCGAAAGGGGAAAAGAAAAAGTGCAATTTCCTAAAATTTAATTAATGGCCTAGAAGACACTGGGGAAAATGTGCACTCTGTGTACCAGGACCTGAGGGTGGGGGGGGGGGTTGACTTGGAGGTATACAGAGTGACGGCAGGCAGCTAAGAGAGTCTCGTGAGTTTGTTCCTTAAATTTCTCTTGCCAGTGAAACAAGCAAAGACACAGAACACAGCGAAATAGTGAAAGGCAGAGCTGGGGCTGGTCCTGGGTGGGTGCAGGTTTTCTCCTTGCCTGTTCCCCCATCCTGCCCTTCTGACATTGGCTATGGGGTGTCTGCTGCTTTCTGTCCTTTCTGGGGAGGAGGAACGGTGGAGTCGGGGAGCAGGGCACTGTTCTAGCAGGCACTTAGTCCCTGGAGTAGCCACCCTGCATCTCCTCGCCGGTGGAAGCCGACTTAACGTGCACTTAGCACTGTGGGGACATGCTTTGCCACCGGAGGGATGAGCCTTGTGAGGTAGGCAACCCAGATGGTGGTCTTCATAGGAGACTCGTCCAGAAGGACCACAGACATGACTCCACAGAGCCTTGCAGGGTCTTGAGTGAGAAGCCATTCTAATGGTCTTTGCTGCCCTGCTTCCCACTCACTCGTATCTTTGAGGGCAGGTGAGACTGTACTCGGTAACAGAAACTCCCACAGTCTCAGTGACAACACAGTCCGTTTGTCTCCTGCTGGTGGTGCATCCTGCTAGCCACTCCATGCCCAGCCATGTGCTCAGGGAGGGGCACAGAGCCAGGCCTGGAGGGGCTCCCGGCACTCTGCCCATGTTCTGTGGGCTGGAATCCCGTCACATGGCCCTTCCCTCAAGAGAGGCCCAGAGTACAAAGGAGAGCGTGGCGGAGGGGAGGGCACGCACTGGGGCACCTGCATATGCTCTTGGGGGCCCCCTCTCCAGACTCACACCCCCGAGCCCCACCTCTTCCACATCTGCTCTCCTGGTCAGCACAGCCAGGGCCTGCGTTGGGCCCAGGGACTGGGGGGGGGAGGGATGGCAGATAATTACAGTTTGCTTTTTTTGGTGAAGTAAAATTCACATAACATGAAATCACCCATTGTAAGTGAACAGTTCAGTGGCGTTTAGTACATTCACGGTGTCACAGAGGTATTGCTGCTATGTAGTTCCAAAACATTTTCATCGCCACGAAAGGAAACTCTTAGCCACTAGGCATTGCCCCCTAGCATTCCCACCCCCAGCCCATGGTAACCACTGTTCTGCGTCCTGTCTCTATGGGTTGGTCCACTTTGAATATTTCACATACATGGACCTTTGTATCTGGCATCTTTCTCTTAGCATCGTGTTTTCAAAGTGTGTGCACATTGTGGCGTGTATCCGTATTTTATTTCCTTGTAAGGCTAATATTCCGTTGGATATAAATATCACGTTTCTTTATACATTCACCTACTGATGAACATTTAGATTGTTTCCACCTTTTAGCTATTGTGAATAAAGCTGCTGTGAACATTCATGGACAAATATCTGAGTCCCTGGTTTCAGTCTTCTTAGGTATGTACCTAAGAGTGGAATTGCTGGGCCATCTGGTAATTCTGTTTTATTTTTTTGAGGAATTGCCAAATTGTTTTCCACAGCAGCTGCACCATTTTACATTCCCACCAGCAGTGTGTGAGAGTTCTGATTTGCCACATCCTTGACAACACTTGTTATTTTCTGGATTTTTGTTTTGTTTTAATTATAGCCAGAGTACTGGGTACAATGTGGTATCTCATTGTACTTTTGATTTGCGTTTTCCTTTTTTTTTTTTTAAAGGTTTTATTTATTTATTTGACAGAGAGAGACAGTGAGAGAGGGAACACAAGCAGGGGGAGTGGGGGAGGGAGAAGCAGGCTCCCCGCGGAGCAGGGAGCCCGATACGGGGCTCGATCCCAGGACCCTGGCATCATGACCTGAGCCGAAGGCAGACGCTTAACGACTGAGCCACCCAGGCGCCCCTGATTTGCATTTTCCTAATGAATAATGATGTTGAACATCTTTATCGTGCTCATTGGCCATTTGCATCTTCTTTGAAGAAATATCTATTCAGGTCCTTCACCCATGTGTTAATTGGGTGGAGTGTCTTTTTGTTGTTGGGTTTACCTCGCTTTATCAAACCTCCACCAAGTATTGCTGAGGAGCCATTTTGTGTCATTAGCATTTCATCATGTCAGTGATATTTCTGTCAGTGTCTGAGCCCCAGATCCCTTTTGAGGAGGACGTGGGTTCATCGGATGTTCAGTGGGGGAGGCTGAGTCACCATAACCCCATTGGGACCCTGAGGACCTTCTCCAAAGACCTGGACCCTGAGGCCACGTTAAGCTCGAATGCCCCAGAAGCGATGGCGTCACAACTTGTGTGCGAGATGCCCATGCCCAGGGATCACCGTGTGAAGGACCAGGGAAAGGAGGGTGCCAGGAATCAGCAACCCACTCAGCCCACCTGACAAGGCAGGACTCAGCAGCCAGGGAACCCAGGACTGCCCTGTCTTGCTCAACCTCAGTCCTGAGTCTAAAAATAACCAGGCAGATGCGGTATAAGTTGATTATCGTAATTATAGCTGTGTGATGTCATGCTGCCAGTCCCTTGAAGCCATTTTCCTGGGACAGCAGTGTGAGCTGAGGCACTGCTCCCCCTTGTACCCAAAAGTGACTGGAGTGCTGGGCAGCGGCATGGGGGTGGGCAGGCCTTGACTGAGGAGTAGCTGGAAGGCTTTGTGGGCCCCAGGCAGACCTGGTTCCAGAGTGGGCAAGGGAGAACAGAGAACTGGCTTCTGTCAGCAGGTGCTCTGTACCTGGCCTATCCCAGCCATGCTTCCAAGGAGGAGTTCCGGTCCTGGTTCACAGCTGGGAACCGACCTGGAGAGACTGCATGACACGCTGGTTACACAGAGGCAGTGAAGGAGTGCGGGCTTGGGCCCAGCTCTGCCCTTATCTTTCTGTTTCCTTGTGTTGGACTAAAATCTCTCCTTCGGATCTAGGCTCATGTCTTTTTGCCTCATCATTGGTGGTCTAGGAAGACACCTGTGATTGTAATGCTGCTCCATCCCATGGCCCACACCCTACTCCCAGAGACCACCTAGGTCAAAGCCCACCCCAGTTTCCATCATGCCCACCATCCTGACATTGGTCCTTGGTCAGGAAGTTCATTCTGTGACTGCTTCTGCACAGACATCACATAGACTCATAGGGGAATCAGAATTAAAAGGAGCCTTAGCATCAGATGCAACCTCGTCATTTTATAGATGGGAAACCATATAGATGGGGAAAGCCCTTGGTGTGCAGTGGGCCCTCAGGCCCTGCCGGCTTGTCTGGCCCCAGGTCCACGCTGTGCTGGAGCCTGCCTCTCTCAGAGGCTTCCCCAGCTCTCTTCCTTCCACCCTCCCAGCAGAGCAGACCCTTAGGCCTTCTTTGAGGCTTCCCACATCTCCAGAGAGAACACAGCTTCTGCTCCAGGGATCGTGGTGGCCCTGCTGGGGGTCCTGTTTGCTGTTCACCTGACTGCACCTGCCCTCGCTTATAGTGGGGAGTAGGAAGAGGAGGGGGCAGCAGGTCCAAAGCTGCAGGGAGGGAGTGGGGGGGGCTCCCAGAAGGAGCACTGTGACATCCCAAACCCGCCCCACATGGGACAGAGTGTGTGCTGGGGGCAGGAGGGCAGGCCTATTCCCAGAGCCCTTGGGAAAAGGGCCTTCCTTTGAGAGGGCCCCTTCTGTTCTTCTCAGACTTGACAAGGAAGCACATCCAGACCACAGGATGGCCTTCCAGCCCCGCATCGAGCTAGAGCAGTCCCAGTAGGCCCTGCTCTGACTGACAGGCCGCTGCTGGCTCGTGGAGATGCCTTTGTCCCAGTCACCCCGTGTAGGTGCTACATTCCCAGGGACTGCCCTGACCCTTCCCTGCCAGGAGATACAAGTCGTGGGTCACTATCCACGTGCAGAAGCTGGACCTTGCTGGTTCTACCTTTTCGAATATTTGGTGATAATAGGATCCAGTAAGGTGGAGGGAAGGATCCCTCAAGGCTCACTTCTGTATCCAGCAGAGATAGACATGTCGGGCCCCTAGCATCGGTGGGCACCTTCCAGGTGCTCCGTCTGCATGCAGCAACCATTACTGTGTCTGTCCGTGTCAGACAGATACTGCCTGAGCAGACTCCCACCCAGTCACACTTACCTGGGTTTCACCCCATTTCACTGAAATGTTAATAAATTTATACCAGGAGACTTCTAGGAGCACCTGCTTTTTAGAAGAGGCTAAGGGAGGTATGGATGGTTATTTATGATGGCATTTTCAGCCTGGTCTGCAAGCAGGTGGGTAGGTGGCCCAGAGTCCCAGGTCCCAGGGCCCTGGCTTCTCTGCATGTGTGTGCATGGCCATCACTAAGCCGAAGAGTTTGGTGGCCATGCACACCAACCCAGGCGGGACCCAGCTTAAGTCCTGGCTCACTGTCTGAGTGGCTTTGGGCAAGATGCTTAGCCTCTCTCTGCCTCAGTTTCTCTCTCTGCAAGACAGGCATCATAATCACCGCTACTTCTGGCAGTTGTGTTAATTAAGTGGAACAATGCGTGTGAAGTACTTTAGAACAGAACCTCTCACAGAGAATGCACTGTAGATGTCTGGCCTGTTAATGTTACACAAAAGGAATGCTGGGGTGCGGGTCGGGGGGGGGGACAAAAATGGGCAGGGCCATCTCTGTTCAGGGAGCTCAAGGTAGGTGGGGTGACAGATTTGTATAAGTCTGAGTCACAGTGCCCCGCTGGGTGCATGAGGGACAGTTCCCCAGGCAGAATCCCCAGGGTCAAAGCTGATAATGTCCTGGCCGGTCACCCCAGGCTGGGGCCAGCACACCGGAAGTCAGCTGGGGCCTTGGGGCATGCGAGTCCTGGAGCCACGGGGGCCTGGTGACCTGCACACAGTCATCGGCAGGCCACTTGGGTGGCCAGTCTTTTTCCAGCCAGGCCTTGCCCTGGGTAAGAAATTAATTGTAACCTAATTGGCAGTTTCCTTTGCATAGAAGCCGGAAGGAACTGCTCATGAGGCTGGTGATTAACTCAACAGCAGCTGGGAAATCACATTTGGGCAGGAGCGTCCATCATCTCTGTGAGGCCACTGCAGCTGGCCTGGACGGGCGTGGCCATGTGGGTGGTGGCTGCGGGTGCATGCAGGGTGCGGCCTGGGGCCCGGGTCCCTCGGAGCGGAAGGCTGAGGCTTGTGCCCAAAGGGCAAGTCCGGGCTACTAGCTCCCACACGGCCTGGGCTGTAGACCTCAGTCATTGACCTCATTGCCCCAGACTTCAACCATGCCCAGACCCCTTCCCCACTCTTGGCAGAAGGCTACCTGGATGATGTGGGCAGGGTCAGGACACCTGGGCGCTGACTGCACTTCTACCATGAATGTGAGAGGTGAACCTCGGTTTCTTTTTCCCATCATCGAGTCGGGGGAGGGATGTCCCTGGCCTACAGCAAAAGCTCAGGCGAGGTGTGCAAGGAAGAGCTTTTCACAAAGGTAGAAGGGTGTGCCTGTGTATGCAGAGTGGTATCTCTGAGGCAGGGGCTGGCCCCCAGGTCTCTCTTTCTCCATCCAGCGGCTCTCCCAAGCTGCCGTGCCGTCCATGTTTCCCAGCCAAGGCCCAAGAGGACAGGTGTCTGGGGAGACACTGCACCCTGCATTGGGTGCCCTGTCCTTCCCCATCATGAACCACACAGTGAGGACTGAGGCTGGAGGGACGATGGTGGGCCCTGAGAGCTGAGCTCTGTGTGAAGCTCCTGGCCAGGCTGGCAGGCGGGAGCCCTGGGCTCTGCGCTAGATGCAACCTTCAGGAACATGGAGAGCCCCGGAGCTCATTAGGGGAAGCTGAGGCACCCAGTGTGGGCCAGGATGCCCACTTGCTCCTCACTGTGTGCGGGCTTATCCAGCTCGCCCTTGCTGTGTGCCCAGCCCACACTAGGAAGGCCACTTAGCCTTGTGGCGTGGTGGCACAGGCTGCCCCCTTGGGCAGCATTTGGGGAAGAAGGAATGGAGGACTGGAACCGAGGCGGCACTGCCCTGATCACGGTGACTGGTGTCCTCGTTGGGACATTAAAATAGTTAAAATAATTAAGATGGTAAATTTTATGTGTATTTTACCACAATTAATTTTAAAAACTGGGATTCCCTTTTATGCCTCCCCCCAAATCTGTTATTTATAAATTTGATTTGCAAATTTGATCTGTACTTTTTTCCTAAAAGCAGATACATTATAATCCCGTGTAAAAGCAGAGCCTCCCACTGAGACAAAGCGTAGTAATTGCAGGGTGACTCCGTGTGCACGCACGTGTGTGTGTGCATGTGAGTGTGTGTGAGTGAGCACACCCATTCTGGCCACCATCTCCAGTTGGCAGTGCTCCTCAGACACCAGTAAGTCATCTCTTGAGCAGGGATCCGAGGTTTTGTTCTCAGCCTGGGGGCTGTTTGCTCAGCACCCACCACTGGCCTCCCCGAGATGGCTAGTGCACTAGAGGGCCCCGCACGTCCCTCACGAGTCTTGTGAGCATAGGAGGGCCATCCGTGTGGCTCTTCTGGCTCATTCTGCTGCTGACTCTCCACCTGTGGCTCCCAGTGCCCATCAGACTAAGCCAGAGTATCTTAGCTCCACCCCCTCTCTCATCCCAGATTTGGACCATTTCCCAAAAGTCTCCAGCGTGCCCCCCTTCATGAACCCATGTGTTTATTGGTTTGCTCCTTCATTGTTGCCTTCATTGGGTCACTCATTAGTCTGTTCTTTCAGCTCATAGTAGTGAGTTGGCTGATATGCCTGGAAGGTGGGTGCCCGAGAGAGTAGGGAGGAGGTGAGCTGGGGGGAGGACAGTTGGGGCCTCACGCCTGGTTAGGAGTTGTGTTTTATTCTGTAAGCAATGGGCAGTTAATACAGGGCTTCAGGCAGAGGTTGACATGGTCCAACTGACCCTGGGGGCTCTGTACAGTGGCCTGGGTGGTTAAGAGTGGGCTCAGGTAATGATGTAATGTATGGGGATTAACATAACAATAAAAAAATTTAAAAAAAAAAAAAAAGAGTGGGCTCAGGAAGGCCCCTTGAGCAGTGTGGTATCATCCAGGTGAGGGAGGAATGGGAGCATGGCAGCTTGGACTGGGGATGGCAGGGGGCAGTCCATGGGCTGGTGGGAGGGGTAGAAGATGGAAGGGCCCGTGGTGAGTCTGAGGTGTGTGGCCTCAGCAGTGAGGTGGATGGTACCCTGAATGGGGGGGGCAGATGGGAGGAGCAGGCGGGGGTGGGTGGCCTGGGTCCTTCTCTACGTGGACTGGAGCGTGTGAGGGGCTGGAGCAAGACAGTGGAGATTCGCACCTGACACTGAGGATGAGGTCGGGGCTGGCGAACGTGGCAGTCATCAGCACAGAGGCTCATGAACACGGGTTATGAATGCTGTGGGACCGGCTGCCATTTGCTTGGAGGGAACAGGGAGAGAAAATAAGGAGCTTCTGCCATCCAGAGGGCTGGCAAGGGGGAGGAACCCAGCCCAGGAGGTTGGCAAGCTGGCTTATTGTAGTGCATCTGGAGAGAACACCAGACAGGAGGTCCTAGAAGCAGCCAGAGAGAAGAGAGAATACCAAGGAGTGACAAGTAGAACGAGTATAGGGTTCTCTGAAGCAGCAACAAAAGCAAAAAAAAAAAAAAAAAAAAAAGTCCTTTGAAGGACTGAGAGAAGAAAATAACTTTCCTACAGAATTCTCTACACAGCAAAAGTACCTTCCAGGAATGAGGTAGAAAGCTTATTTAAAAAACAATTTAAGAAAAGGCAAGAGAAACCCAAGCCCCGGGTTCATGTCCAAAGTGAGTGGCGTGAAGTGGAAGGTGGGGGCCCGGGCGGGGCGGCAGCAGTGCTAAGTGTCTGGTAAGGCTGGCCGTGCGTTGTGGGATTTACCTTCAGTGTAAGCGTTGCGCATGATGCATTTGTGTGTATCAAATACGCCCCTAGAATAAAGAGCAGCTGGGAATGTGCTTGAGAGGAGGGGCCGTGGTGTGGACAGACCACGTCCTGAGAGGGCGATAGTGCCCAGCGCCGGTGTTGGGGCTGGAGGGACCCCCGACAGGGACAGCTGGCCTGCAGGGGGAGGGGCCGCCCCTGGGGAGAAGTTGGTGGGGTCTGTTTCCCATTCCCAGCAAAGATGATGGCATTAGGAAATCGTCTGTTAAGGAGATTCTGCTGGGTTATAATAAAACTGTCATCTACGCGATCTGGCGCTCGTCAAGGGCGGGAGCGGGGGCTGTCCGGCGAGTGGGTTCTGCAGGAAGGGCCTGCCCTGCACACACATGCAGGCGCTGCCCCAACCCCACCCCGTTCTTAGATCGCACCGTTGCACCTTTTTCTTTCTTCCTTAGGAGCCCTCAATTCCAGCTTCCTTGTTGCAATGCTAGGACATTTTTAGCTGTTGGGGACTCTCTGCCTTTCCCTGGCAGGGCGACTGTGTGCCATGGTGAGTGTGACTCATCGGCGCTCATAACAGTGTGGGGGACAGGCCCTGAGGTGGGGTCACAGGCCAGGGGCGCCCAGCCAGATCCGGACTGGCACGGTCAGAGGGCAGCACCGCCACTGCAGAGAGTGACAGGGAAGGCAGGGGCACCTCTGGTGAGCTGTGTGTGGCCCCGATGGCCAGGGCTGGCCAGGACCACGGAGAGCTGGTGCAGGTGAGCCCACAGTTGGGACCGGGCTACACTGTGCTACTCTACACTGAGTGGGCCGGTGTGTAAGTGTGAGTATGTAACCGTGTGCGTGTGAGAGAGTGAGTGTGTGTAGGAGAGATGCATGTATCAATATGGGCTCACCGAGAATGCAGCCCTCACACAGCACTGGAAGCAGGAGAGGTTCACCTAGTTCACCTAAGCTATGTGTTGAGAGAACAACGGTGGGCACAGGGGAGTTCTGTGGGCCACCTCAGGCTGAGGGCACCCAGGGCAGGACCCCCCTCCAGGCTGGGATCAGAGCCTGCTGGCAGAGCTGGGTAGCAGCCCACCGCTCATGGAAGAGTTAGCTGGGTTCCTAGGGCCGGGGCTGGCCTGCAGCCTCAGGGCTGGCTGGAGACAACCCTCCAGGGCACAGGGCAGCCAAGGCTGGGGATGGGTCTGGCGGGAAGGTGATCACCAGGCTCAGGTGTGGGCTGTGCGGGCGCCACGGGACTGCACTTTGGGCAGGTGGATGAGGTGGAGCACTCGGAATGTCCCCACACCTCTCTGCTGCTGGCTGCCCCGAGGCGGCAGGAGCCCGAAAAAGCAAGGGACAGCAACCAGAGGCGGGAGCCCAGCCCTTGACCATCTGCAGTGACCTCCTCCGGCGAGGCTCAGCATCCTGCTCACTGCAAAGGAAGGAGCTCAGGGTCCAGTGTGGGCACGAGGATGTGCACACGCGGGGCAGAGTGTGTGTGAGCGCACACGTGTGAGTGTGTGCGTGCACATGTGCCCTGTGAAGGGTTGAACGAAGGGGGGGTGTGGGCCTGGTTCCATCTGTATCCAAATCCGAATAAATTAAATATGCCAACCAAATGTGGAGCCTCGGAAACGACCTTTGCAGGCTACAAAATGGTCCGAGGTAAAGGCAAAACCATGGCCGGGTGACCGAGTGCACTGAATGTAGCCAGCCACCCACCTGGCAGACACTGTGGTGGATTTGCTTGTAAACAAGATGTCAGGCGAGGCCCTGCTGAGAGCAGGACAGCACTTCAGCCCTGTCAGACGTGAGTTCCACACCTTTTTTCCCTGGCGGGGTCAGGCAGGGTGGGAGCAGATGGGGTCTCCCTGAACGTGAGCAGTGACTTGAGCCTTGGGCAGGGGTGCCATGAGCTGCAAGGGACCCACTGTTCTGAGAGGAAAGGCCAGCTCCTCACCCTGCAGCACGTTGCCATGCAACAGCGGCAACCTGAGCAACCAGGACCATGGGGTGCCACTGGGGGGTGATGCGGGCCAACCCCATCCAGGCAGAAACCGTAGACTAGGTGTGGGGGAGGATTCTGGCACCCCGAGGCATTCAGAGGTGGGAGGTATGGGTGGGGAAGGCTGTGCGAGTCCTGCTATGTATGAGCCCACAGGCCAGGCAGCCCTTCCTGGCAGAAAGGTGCCAGCAGCGAGCCTCCTGGTGGGCTCAGCATCTGCCCTCATCCTGACTCCCACTGCCACTTTGTTAGCCAGTGTACCAAACCCCGAGACTCAGAACCACCAGCCGACTGACCTTTGTAAGGCTTCTCACCTCCCAGCCTCAGCGTTCTGAACTGTGAAATGGGGTAGTAAGGGGATCCACACACAGCAGCTGTGAATCTGAAGTACGAGCTTTATAGAATACATAACCTGTGCAAAGGCGAGGCCTGTCTGCAACCTGCTGTGTCAGCTCCTGTCCCCAGCATGCCCCCCTCTGATTCGCAGCTGGAGAAGCTGAGACGCAGTGGAGGCCAGCAGACTGCAGAGGCTGCACAGCCCTGTGGAAGTGGACACCAGTGGCCCATCTCAGGCTGTCCTCATCCACCTGCCAGGACTGGCTGCAACATTTGTGGGGCCCAGTGTAGGATGATGATGTGGACCCTTTGTTCTAGAATTGTGAAGAATTTCAAAACAGTGACGTCAGAGCATTAAACCAAGTGTGGGGCCCTTTGGGACTGCCCAGGCTATACCCGCCCGAGGCCAGCCCTGCACCCACCTCCTCAGTTCCCTGCCTTCCCATCTAGAAGTGTCTGTGACATTGAGGAGCATTAAGGGAGCCATGCCTGGCTACAGGGACCACCTGGGAGGTACTTAAGTGCATTTAAGTCTGTTTCTGCTCACAATCATTGCCCAACCCACAAATCCCTTTTGGCAGCAATCATCTGGGCCCCACACAGATCCCATAGGGCTGGGCTCTGCGATGAGAGCAGGCAGGACCCATTCTCTCCTGCACGTGTGGTCTGCGTGGTGGGAACTGCACCAGCTTGGGGGTGGGGAGCTCTGGGAGCTCAGGCCATCCTACCTCCTGGCCCCTGTACCACTGAAAGTGTGTGCAGTCAAGGAGGGCCCCCAGAGGGGAGCCCAATTCTGGAGCTGCTCCTACCTACCCAGCAGTGGGGTGCTGTGGGGAGAGTATCTCCCCCTGACAAGACCTGTCTTCTACAGCCCCCAAGTGTCACCAGAGCCACCCCGAAAGTCCCTTCCCACAGTGGCTCCAAGAACAGCCAAGTTCTACTCAGTTCTACCCTGCTGACCAGGGCCAGAAATGCGTGTCCTGAGAGAAGGTGCCAGCAGAAGCGGTGTTGCCTCTCAGGATGTAAGCTCTGTTGACATGCAGCATCCCCTTGCTGGGCCTCTGGGGGCAAGAAGGCAGACCTCACCTCTCCGTGGAGGGGTCCAACACACCAAGGAAAGCTGGTGGCCTGGTGACACGGGCTCTGGAAGACACGGGCTGCTCTGGTCTGTGCCCAGTCTGGTGGACCCAGCAGCGTTCCCTGCAGCTCCAGGAGTTGAGGCCCAACGGCAGCCTCTCAGATCATGAGTGATTGGCGCGTGCCCTTCTGCCAGGGTGCTGAGGAGGTTGGCAGCACTCAGCTGAGCCCCCTCCTTAGCTGGTGTTGGTGTCACAAGCCCAGGCTGCCCCTGGCCACCACCCTGTGAGGCCCCTGGATGTTCGTCTCTCCTCCTTTTTGTGCCCGGAAATGCCAAGCTGCCCAGAGAGATGGTGAGTCATCAGGACTGCCTTCCCCCTCGAGCCGGTATTCTTGACTTTCAGGGAGCCTCGGTCTCTGCTCAGGGCTTTGTGGGGGAACAAAGCGTGTCCCAGCAGGCAGGGCTACCTCGGGGGCCCAGGCCTGGTCAGCTGGGGATCAAGAGCATGGCAGCTGTAGGGGCACCGGGAGGTGAGTGGGCTGGTGAAGGATGTGCCTCTCTGGAACCCTGCTTTACAAATTCCCGTTCTCTTGCTATCTATGTGTGCGCCCTTGAGCAAACAAATGACTTTCTTTCCGCCTCAGTGTCTGTGTTTGCAGAGCAGCGGTCCTGACGGTGCCGCGCTGGGGCTGTGGAGAGGATGAAAGGTCAGTGTGTGCGTGGGGGATTGGCCTTGTGCTGTGCTGCCTCCCAGAGCCACCCAGCCGGGCTGTGCTCACCCCACACTCCACCTTCGAGAGGCGGCAGCACTGCAGGGGCCCAGCCCCTCCCAAAGGTTGTGCGGTCAGGACAGGGTGGGGGGGGGTGGAAAGAGAGTCATGAGTCATTCTTCCTGTCCATGGGGCAGCGAGCATCGCCTTCCCTGGTAGCCCCCCACTCAGTCCCTCCCCTAGAGCTCTTGCTGGATGCTGTGACTTGTGGAGCCTTCGGGGAATGTTGGAGGACGAGGAAGCTGGCCGCTGCTCGTGATTCAGGCCCTTGGTGGAGCCGCAGTGCTGGGCCTGGCTCTCATCCCCCTTCTGAGCCTGCCGTCCAGGACGTGGCCATGCTGAGATGCTGCCATGGTGGGTTGGGAGCCCCTATAATATCAGATTTCTGTGGGGGAGACTGGACGGACCAGCCGAGGAGAGCAAGCCAGGAGTTACCCTGCCAGGCAGCACCGAGCAGACTCTGGCATGCTCCTGGTGGGGGGTGGCTGCCAAGCCCCATCTGGGACTCCCCTACCACTGTCCCCTCCCTGTGGGTGTCTCCTCACCCACAGGGAACATTCCTCTCTTTGTCTGAGTCATGACTTGATGAGTTGGTAGGGTCCTCTTTGGGGCTCCACACTGTGGGGAGTGTGGGTGCCTGTCCTGGGACATGCAAGCCTCTGGAATGCATCCCAGGTGTGCAGGGACCCTCAGAGGACCTGTTAGCCATGGCCCATCACTCAGCCCTGTGCTGGTGCCATCAGCAGCCCTTCAACAGGGGCTGCAAGAGGCCAGCCTTGTGGCCCTGTGGGGCCAACACAGCCCTCTGAGCTGCACTCCTGTCCTTCGTAGCATCAGCTGCTAAATCCCAAGGAGGTCAGCCCTGAATGCATCTGAGAACCTGTGTCCTCCTGGGCCAGGGGGGAGGGTGTGGGAAGAGAAGGGTGGCATTCAGGCAGCTCCTGCCCGTGTCTGCCGGTGAGACCCCAGGGTGGGGGAGGCACGGTCTCGGCACTCCCACCCGAGCTCCCCAGTGTGACTTCATGGCGTTCCATTAGCTGCCTCCCCCTTGAATGGCAGCCAATGTGACACTTTGGAGTGGATCCTTCCCCCAATAAACTTCAGCTCAGAGCACAAGGTAGGCTCCTTGGAGGTCCTGGCTTGCCCCTCCCTGAACTGCACCCACAGGGACTGAGTAATTCTAGGTCCCACTCCAGGGACACCTGTCCTCGGGAGGGGATTTCCAGAGGTCCAAAAGGCCACATTATAAGTGTTGTCATTCCTCCACCCACACCCCCGCTTCCCTCCATCTCTGTGTTGAGTGCGGGGTGTGCAGGGTCAGGCCTTTGGCTCTGACCAGAGCATCTCTCTCTCTTCTCTCTCTCTCACCCTCCCTTCCTTCTTTCCCTCTCCCTCCCTCTCCGGAGCCCTTGCTCCTTCCCAGCCCAGGCCTGTCTGGCAGGGAGCAGACTGGGCCAAGGGCATGCTTCCCCCCCCAAGGTGGCACTCGTAGTCTGGCACACCGTAGTCCAGTCATCCTGGAAAACATTCCACGGTGCAGTCAGCCTTCCTGTTTGCTTACCGTTTTACCGCTTCGGGATCTAAAAAGGTCTTCCCTGTGGTCTCCACCTGACTCCAGTTGGCACTTGATTGTTTCCCATACCCACATGTGTCCTTGAGGACCCAGGCGGTGCCAGGGTATCATCCCTCTGCTGGTGCAGCCTGACCTGACTGCTTACCCTGACAGCTATGAAAAGAGTAGGGTCTAGGTGGAAACAAGCTGATTGAAAAGAGAAATTGGCTTCATGTGAGCGAATACACGAGTTCTAATGTTTGTGTTGTATGTTGGATACTTTCTGTGCATTATAGAGTGTTGACAGGGTTTTAGTGGTTTTTCAAGCATCGTGCGCCTATTTATCCAGCTTCTTGAAAATTCTTACTATTTTTTAAAACCTTTTATTATGAAAAATGTTGAACTTACACAAAATCAGCAGAGTAGTGGGCTTACCCAGTGAGGCCATGGTCCACATCCTCTTCCTTGTGGCAATCAGAGCCCTATCCACAGTCCCTTGGTGATCCTTCCACGTTGTCGTGTGTATCAATTGTTCATCCCTTTTTATTGCGGCATAAGATTGCATGGTGTGAAAACCACCCTTTGCTTATCCACTCACCCGTTGAAGGGCATCTGGGCTGTTTCCAGTTCTTGGCTGTGTGAATAACCCTGCCATTTGTGAATAAGTCATTTGATGGACATATGTGTTCCTCTCCTGGATAAATTCAGTAGGATTTCTGGGTCAAATGGTAGGAGTATGTTTAACTTTAAAGATTTGTTTCTCTTGGGGCACCTGCGTGGCTCAGTTGGTTAAGCGGCTGGCTTAGGCTCAGGTCATGATCCCAGGGTCCTGGGATCGAGCCCCATGTTGGGCTCCCTGCTCAGCGGGAAGCCTGCTTCTCCCTCTTCCACTCCCCCTGCTTGTGTTGCCTCTCTCTCTGTCTCTTTCTCTGTCAAAAAATAAATTAAAAATCTGCAAAATAAATAAATAAAGATTTGTTTCTCTTATAAAGCGCCCTGGTTCAGGGGCGCCTGGGTAGCCCAGTTGGTTAAGCATCCAACTTTTGGTTTTGGCTCAGGTCATGATCTCGTGGGTCATGAGATCAAGCCCGGTACAGGCTCCTCGTTCAGCGGGGCATCTGCTTGAAGATTCTCTCCCTCTGCCCCTCCCCCAACATGCACACACTCGTGATCTCTCGCACACTCCCTCTCAAATAAGTAAATCTTATGAATAAATCAATAAAGTGCCCTCCTTCATTTTTGGTGACTCTTGCCTGCCCTGCTTGTCTGGCATCACTGTGTACACTTGAAAACTCTGAATCCAGGTGATTTTCTGAGAAACCTGAGTGAACTCCCAGCTCTGTGTGGTTCACATGCTTATCAAACTTGGGTAATTGAGAATGATTTTGCAGGTGTTTTGTACTGCCTCCTCCTCTTTTCTTTTTCTGTTTTAAGGCAGTCCATCTGCAGCTTGTTTTTAGATACACAGATAGGTGTGTGTTGTATCTTTTTAGGTCTACAAGTGAGAAAGTCCTACTCAGATCAGAATTTTATTATTTCTTTATTTCTGTATGAAAGTCTTTAATCCTGTAAATTATGGAGGGTGAGATTTCTTTCTTATAATTTCAGAACAAGGAAATTGCATACAATTTTGCTTATAAACTATTACTTATGCTAGATTGGAATTTTAAGTTAGTAAATTTTGGGGTCCACAAAGAAGCTTTTATCAAAGTGTGAAATAAAGCTGCTGGAGAGTGCTGGTCTACCTGGGAGGCCTGCTCGGGACATCGTCATTCCTCCCTCGCTCACACATTTCCCTGCTTTCTGCAGCTGCGCTAGGACTCTACTTCTCTAGGGATGCTTACTGGGAGAAACTGTATGTGGACCAGCCAGCTGGCATGCCCCTGCTCTACGTCCACGCCCTGCGGGACGTCCCCGAGGAGGTGCCCAGCTTCCGCCTGGGCCAGCATCTCTACGGCATCGCCTACCGTGCGAGGCTGCATGAGAACGACTGGATCCGCATCGAGGAGGACACAGGCCTTCTCTACCTTAACCGGAGCCTAGATCGCAGCGCCTGGGAGAAGCTCAGCATCCAAAGTAAGGGAGCCACCTAACCCCACCCTGACTTCTCCTCCCACAGCCCACATCACACCCACCGTGAGGCTCAAGAGGGTGGTTCCTGGACCATCCCTGCTGTGTAAGAGTGAAGGGTGAGGTGAGGCTGGCCTGCCTCTCTGTCCAGCCTGGCCAGGACACCAGGATGAGTTTGGGGGCCGCTGATGACCCTTGGGCCTTCTGAGTCTGTTAGGATTTTGGAGAACCCTTGGAAAGAATCAGGTGCTCTTTCCATGCTGGACTTAGATGGCTTTTCCATTTGGGTGTATAGGATTTGGGGTTACAAGAGAGGGGTTAAGAGGGGCTGGAAAAATTGGAAAATTTTGATTTAGCAAATGATCTGGAACTTCCTAGAGAAGTAGCAGTTCCACGGAAAGCTTGTCTTCCCATCAGCAGCAAGCTGCCCTCGGTACCCAGTGGGGACTCAGGCCTGGTGCCGGGGAGGAAAGTGGCGTGGAAGGAAGATCTGGCCAGTCTCCTCAGAGCAGGAGTCAGAGCAGAGAGAAGGCCACATGTGACCTGATACTGGGGAGTGGAGCAGCATTCTGCCTTGTGGCACAAAATGGTGATCGCACACCCAATAGCTCCCCACCTCCAAGCATCTCCTCCGAAGACATGGCCTCACTGCACCCTCACACCAGCCCTGAGCCCCCTCAAGAGACCTGTGGCATGCCTGCGAATGCAGAACGCACTGCCCAGCAGGGGCAGAATGGCTGCGCCCCCGTCTGCCAAGGAAAGCCAAGGTCACATGACAGAGCCCACCACCGGGGCACCCCCAGTTCTGGAGGTGGCATCTGAGATGGGTCTTGGTTCTGCCTGTACTTGGTTGCTGCCGCCTCCATCCCAAGCCCCTTTGGGGAACTTAAACTAGGTTTCCAGGGGTAGAGGCCAGAGTGGAATTTGCCAAGGGTCCACATTTCCTAGGAGGCCTGTTCTGTTCATGATTGCACCTGTTAAGCCCAGTCAGGAGAGAAACCACGCGGTAACTGGAACAGGGCAGGTTCATCTAGAAAATGCTTAACTACAACCGGGGATTGAAGCACCAAAGGACAGGCTAGGAAGAAGCAAAGAGAACTCTGATGAATACGGGAAGAGCAAATGTGGGAGAGCAACCACTATAGGGCTGAGAGAGATCCAGACCTTGTTGGAGAAAGCCTCCATGATGGAGTTTGCTGGAAATTCCCCCTCCAGGTGCTGGGGAAGTCTGTCCATGGGTGTGTCTCTGCAGAGGCGTTCCAGGAGGACAGTCCCTCGGGAGGGTGAAGAGCCCCCACAAGCAGCCAGCCTGGGGAAGTGCTCTACCTGCTGTTAGACCTGGGACTCAGGGCACCCCTCTGAGGGGGCAATGATGTGCCAGAGGGTGGTGGGGAGAAATAGGGGGGACAATAGACCCCAGTGCTCAGCGCACCTGAGGGAGTGGTATTTGAGCCGAGACCTGAATGACAAGAGAGGTGGGCCTGTGAGGCACCCCCAGGCAGAGGGAGTAAAACCATGAGATCCTGAAGCAGAGACAGACCCCAGGTCTAGGGCAGTTCAGGGCAAGCGGAAGGTGGCTGGCCAGGGTCGAGAGCCCAGTGGAGCCCTGTGGACAACGGAGAGGACTGGGCTTTACACCAACCCTGGAGCTCCTGCCCCTTCCCCGTTCCGTTCCCCACCACCTGTGGGTGTGGCTGGTGCCCCACCAAGCCTGACTTCTCTCTCTGCAGATGGCGGCTTCCCTGTGCTCACCATCTACCTCCAGGTCTTCCTGTTGTCTGTGTCCCTGCGTGAGGGCGAGTGCCAGTGGCCAGGCTGTGCCCGGGTGTACTTCTCCTTCATCAACACTTCCTTCCCGGCTTGTGGTTCCCTCAAACCCCGGGAGCTCTGCTTTCCCGAAACAAGCGTCTCCTTCCGCATCAGAGAGAACAGGCCTCCTGGCACCTTCCACCAGTTCCGGCTGCTGCCTGTGCAGTTCCTGTGCCCCAACATCAGTGTGTCCTACAGGCTCCTAGAAGGTGAGTGCTGGCTTCGTAGGGCCCCCCTCAGTGTCTGCTCAGTGCCGGGCACAGCCCCGCCAGCCCTTGACATGAGCCATCTGGTTTACTCTTCACCACCACACCATTCGTTCATTCACTTAATATTCCAGAAGTACTTCTTGTGTGCCTGTCATGAACCAAATACTGTTCTAGGGGCTAAGGATGTGACCGTGAACTAAACAAGTCAAAATCCTGCCTACCTGGAGCCTCCATTCCCCTGGGGTGGCCTCTGGAACGTGCTATTTGGGAAGTAAAACTCCAAGGATGTGGAGTGGTGGAGACTGCAGTCTTCTATCTCATGGCTAGGGAGGGGAGTGCTGGAGCAAAGGTGGGAGGGCACCAGGCAAGCTGGGCTAGCCCCTTTGAGATCGCTGCGGTGGGGCCCCGGGGTAGCTGGGGTGGGGGGACCAGAGGCCCATGAGGACAGAGAAGTTCCTGAGGGTTTCTCCTTGAGGGACTGGGGGGTCATGGAAGGCTTGTAGGGGGTGGTATTGACAAGCCCTGACTTACCTTTAAAGGATTATTCTGGTTGCCGTGCTAGGAATGATCCGGTACAGGGCAGTGTGGGGTAGAAGCAAGGAAACAGGAGGCTACCTGAGAAATCCCTGAGCAGCAGGATGGAAACTGGAAGAAAGGTGGAAGCCACAGGGCAGCGAGGAGCAGGCGGCTTCTGGGCATGTTTTGAAGGAAGATCCAGCAGGATTTCTTGATGAGTTGGCTGTGGGCGTTGAGGGAAAGAGGGGAGCCAGCGTGGTTCTAGGACTCTGCTTGAGCCGCTGCAAAGGCAGCCAACCGAGCCACAAGATGGCCCTGGGGAGGCTGGCCAAGGGGGGACCAGGAGGTGAATCCCAGTGGAGGTGAGAGAAGGCAGCCGAGCAGACTGATGACAGGAGGCACCACTGAAATATTCAAAAGCAAGGAACTGGGACACGGAAGGTAGACTGCAGTGGAACCTGGATTCACACCAGGTTTATCGCACACACATGGTAATGAGCTAAAGAAAATCTCAGTAAAGTAAGAAAAGGAGCCATCCACTCCCCCAGGATCCTTACCTTTGCCCTGCAGCAGGGATAAATGTCTTTGTGCAAGATTGTCAGCCAAATATCAGGTTTAGAAAGCTGCCCTTCCTCATGAAGATCGCATAATTAAATTTTGTTGAGCATGTTTTTGTAACCATAAACAACAGAGAGAAACATTATATGATAAGCATTTCCCACGTGTAATGTAATATGTGGCGCTGACGTGAGGGACCGAGGGACGTTTGCTTTCCTGCCGGGTGGAGCTGACGTAACCTCTGTGGTTGGCTGTGGGGGTGGTCAGTGTTGACCCTCAAGCCGTCAGCATTTCCCCCTTCTCTGAGTTATTCCTGGAGGATGAATTTCAGTACAGGCTTGGGTTGAAGAGTGTGCTATCCCGACTGGTCCTCCCCTCACCAGGTTGTGGGAAGATACACGAGTCACTGCCCATACAGCAGGGCCTGGTGAGGAGCAAGCATGTTAGCCTTCATCTAGCCCATCCTCTGGTGAGGAAACAGGGGCACAGAGAGGCAGAACAACCAATCTGGGGTCACACAGCCAGGAGGTATAAAGTGGGCGTGCAAAGAAGGCAGTTGGAAATATTTGTGTGTTAACTTCAAACCGCACACTAAATGTCCACCATGTTTGTTTTCATATGGTGGAATAGTGGCTTTATTTCTCACGTTCTCTAAAATGAGCACATATTATTTCCATAATTTTAAAATTGCGTAACTATTTTTTTCAAGAGCCAGCCAGTGCTGGGAGCTGGATCTCTGGGCCTGCAGCCTGGTTGAGCTGGTGTCCCCCACACCCCCAGCCCCACCAGGGGAGGCAAGGTTGGGGAGGTGATGTGAGCAGCCCTCCCTAGGTCATCAGGGTGAGGACCTGATGCAGGCCTTCTGGTTCCCCGAGCTTCCCCATCAGCGCGAGTGAAACTGGCAGGCCCAGGAAAGCTCATTAGTGCACAGTCATCACTGCCAACCAGTGCTTGGAGCTCTGTGCCCCACCCCTCTCCAATCTGGAGCTGAGGAGGAGGAGCTCAGGGCAGGGCCAGCATGCACCCCAACTCTGACCCACAGAGGCCACCCTCCCCTGCAGCCTCTCCTGGCGGGCCCCTGAAAAAGGCAGCTCACCCTGCTCCCTGGCCCAGGAGTCATGTTGGGGTTCCTGGTCTGCTTGGTGTGTAGGTGAGAATCTGCCCTTCCGTTGCGCCCCGGACAGCCTGGAGGTGAGCACACGCTGGGCCCTGGACCGCGAGCTGCGGGAGAAGTATGAGCTGGTGGCCGCGTGCACGGTGCGCGTCGGCGTGCGCAAAGAGGAGGTGGTGATGGTGCCCTTCCCCGTGACCGTGTACGATGAGGACGACTCGGCGCCCACCTTCCTCGGGGGCTTCGACACCGCCAGCGCTGTGGTGGAGTTCAAGAGGAAGGAGGTGCCTATCTGCCACCGCTGTGCTTGTCTGTTGTCTGTCGTCCATCTGTTGGGTGTCTGCCACTCCGTCCACCGTTTATTCTTGGTCTATTGAGCTGTCCGTCTAGCCATCCAGCCATGTGGCTGAGCATCCCTCCAGCCATTTGTCTTTCATTTGTCCACCCAGCTGTGTGTTGGGGCTTTCTGCGTGTCTCGAGGGGAGGATAAGAGGGGAGGTCAGCCCAGCTGGCCCCGACGAGTGTCCGGGGACCCCGGATGCCTAGCATGAGTCTGACCAGGCTGGCAAGGCCAAGGGCGCGCATCGGAGAGGGGGAGAGGACAGCGGCCAGGAGGGCATTCCCTTCCACCGCTGTCAGCCCTCACTGGAGGGTCAGAGAGACT
The DNA here is from genome assembly GCF_004348235.1 of Phoca vitulina. Taxonomy (NCBI): domain Eukaryota; kingdom Metazoa; phylum Chordata; class Mammalia; order Carnivora; family Phocidae; genus Phoca; species Phoca vitulina. Next base: position 3,449,784 of record NW_022589751.1, on the reverse strand, counting down.
CCTGGAGGGTAGCCCAGCAGTGCAGCAAGAGCGGGAGTGGCTCCGGCTGGGATCGCCCAGCACGGCCCCGCCCACCTCGGCCCGCCCCGCTCTGGTCCGGCAGGTGGAGCGTGACTGCCACCTGCTGGGCCTTGGGCCGTCCTGCAGCCCGCTGGCCAAGGGCGCAATGGGAGACGTGTGGTTGGGTCTCTGGGTAACCCAGGTGCTGGTTTGGTGGATGGGCGGGCGGGAAGAAAGCACATCTTATTGGTAAAGATCGCATAAGCTTGAAGGGCTGCCTTGGGGTGACAACAAGGAGTCTGGTTAGCAGCGAAAGCAAAGACGCCCTGTGACTGCTCAGAACTCTCCTCGTGATCCCCTCCAGCCTGGTATATAGAAGGTGTTTGGAGGAGAACATTCTGGCGTACACCTGGGCGGGCTTGGATCTGGCTTTGCCATCTATCGCTATGTGACAGGGAGCTAACTCCACCCTGTGGGGCCCAGCTTGCTGTCTCTGTGGGACCTGGTGAAGTCCGTCAGTGGAGCACCTGGGCAGCTGCTTTAATCCATTCTGACGGGAAGTCTGTAGGTGCCTATCATACCTGTTGCACAGGTGAGGCGCAGTGGCCCAGGGAGGGTGACTGGGCTAGACTGGCAGGGGACCCCATGGGAACTCTAACACAGCTCAGGCTGTCCCTAGAGCCTGCTCTGACTGCACACTCTTGGTCCACTTGTGGGGCACGTGTCCTCCGGAGGTCTCAGCCTGCAGGGTCTCTGAGGGGTCCCTCTCACCAGCTCTGACTAACACCCACTGTTTTCCGCAGGGCACTGTGGTGGCCACGATACGTGTCTTCGACGCTGATGTGGTGCCAGCATCTGGGGAGCTGCTGAGGCGATACACAAGCACACTACTCCCTGGGGATGCCTGGGCCCTCCAGACTTTCCGTGTCGAGCACTCACCCAACGAGACCTTGACCCAGGCCAACGGCAGCTTTGTGCGGGCAACTGTGCATGACTACAGTAAGAGGGGCCAGGCATGGCCTGGCTGGGCCCCCTAGGGAACCGGCAGTCCACTCTTCTCTAACCACCCTACACACACACACCCTACACACACACAAACACACACACACTTGTCCTGGCCCTCCGAGCCCCAGGCCACAGATCCTTCCACTCCTCTCCGCCCTTCCTTGTCTCTACTGGGCTCACCTTGGCCACCTTGGTGGGGTTTTACAGGCTTTCTTCTCTCCCCGAACTGTCTCCTGGCAGACCTTGGTAGGGCCCTACCACACTTCCCCATGCTGACCATGCCAGGGCTCACTGCACACTACAGATATATACATCATTGCCTGAGGCCTTCCTCTGGCCTCTGCTTTGCAACCCCCGAGGTACCTGAGTGCCTGGGGATTATTTCTCCCTTGTCCCCACAGCTCTCTACTAACAGGAGTTAGTATACAACGGCAGCTCTGTGTGTTTGAGCCAGAGGATCCTGCAAAGATTGTCCTATCTGGCTCCTGGAATGTACTGCAGGACTAAGCTCCAGGGGCCCACTGTGCTTACCTGCAGGATGGGGCGTCTTCATCAGCTGCCTTGCCCCCACCCTCCTGCCCATGTTTTCTGGGATCACCTTCCAAATACCCAACTTGCACTCGAATCCTTGATTTGGGATCTGCTTCTGAGGGATCCCAGAATCGCTGGTAGTGTTACCCCTTTCTGCCTGGACAGATCCTGTTTGTTTCTCATCCTCCCCACCCCCACTGAGCTTTTGATGGTCTCCTGCCCTGTATAAGGGAAAATGTCATCCCTGCCAGGCCCACTCATTCTGTACACCATGTGTACCAAAGCCTCCTCACCCTTTCCCTTGTGTCTCTGCAAAACTAGAACCATAGCCATGGTAGACAGCAGCTACGGAAGTGTGCGGGCTCCACGCACCGGGGGCCTGTGGGGTCCAGGGCTCCAGGGGAGGCTGCGGCTGTTGGGGGGAGTTCTCTGGGGGAACAGAGGCCAGTATAGTCTTCCCAGGGCCTCAGTGGTGGTAGATCTTTATCTCGTGTATGCGCACACCCCACACACACATGCTCCACACACACACACACACACACACTCTATATGCATACCACATACCACGCGTGTATACACAACACACACAGACATCCCACCACACACACACACACACACACACACACACACACACCCCACCATACTTACAGGTGACCTCCCAGCTGAGAAGGCTTCTCTCGGCGTCCAGCTCAGCACAACGGCCAACATTTAAACAGTGGTTCCAACGTAGCCCCACCTGCCAAGTCTGTGATCCACACAGCACACATGTGAAATCTGTGTTTGCACACGTGTGTGTACGTGCCAGGTGTGTGGCTGGGAGGAGGCGCGCAGTGGCGTAGGACAGCAACGGTCCCAGGCCTGAAGCAACGAGGCAGTCATCACTGTGCCCCCACCCACAGGGCTGGTTCTCAACCGGAGCCTCCCCATCTCGGAGTGCCGCTCGCTGCAGCTGGCCGTGCTGGTCAATGACTCGGACTTCCAGGGCCCGGGGGAGGGCGTCCTCCGCCTCCACTTCAATGTGAGCGTGCTGCCCGTCAGCCTGCACTTACCCAGCGCCTACTCCTTCACTGTGAGCAGGCGAGCCCGCCGCTTCGCCCAGGTGAGCCCACAGCCTGATGCCTGCCTGGGGAGGGGCATGGAGGGGTGGAGGACCCCCAGGGCGGGACACTCTGTTTAACAGATTGCAAGCAGGGCTGGGGGTGAGAGACACTCCTTCTGGCCTAACCAGTACACGGAGTGGCCCGGGGAAGCCACGGGCACAGGGCCAGGGAAGCTGGGGCCATGGCGAAGTTGGCAGAGTCATGGGCAGCATTGGTGGGCACCATAGGCCTCTTTTTTGCCCTCTCTGTTCTTGGTATCTTTAAAGCCTGTTTCGTCCTAACGTGAGAGCAATGCCAGCTGAATCTACATATGGTGACTTAGAAAGATGTTCCTGGTGGATTATTAAGTGAAAAGTGGTTTGTAAAAATACTGGCCTCACATGCCTCCTTATGTTCAAAAACAGATTTTCATTGATTGAATTTGCCAGTATGTAAATGCAGGTAGTGGTTAACAGTGGCGCCCTCTGCAGGGAAAGGTGAGGAACACTTCCTCTTTGCCTTCTACAAGTGCGTGTATTAGAGCTTATCTTGCCTTTGTCATTGAAATAACAGTTAGAAGTGGAAAAAACTTGAAGTACCCATTAAAGAAGAGGAAGGGCAGAGAGGACTGACCCCTTCTCGCCATATCAACTAGTGCTTAGCATTTTGGTACAGTTTTCTCTAGAACGTTTCTCTTAAGGACGTCTGGAATTTTACTTGCAATTGCAGCATGCATATGACTTCACATACTGCTCGTTTCTAATGGAGCAGCTTCAGATACATCCTCTTCAGAAGGTCATGCTTAGGGCCATCTCCAGTTGTCCTAGTTTCTGTGGTTGGTTCCCATGCCCCCTCTACTCCTGACAGCCACCCAGGTCCGACACACAAAGGACCCCACCCTTGGACATATCCACGCTCCCTGATCTGCCACCCATGGCCTTGCATGGAGGCAGAGGTCCAGGACGGTGGGAGGTGACAAGGCAGAGTGGCCCGAAGGGTGTCTGAGGGGATATCGGATGAGAGCAAGCACTGCAGGAGATGTGTCCCCTCTACCCCAAAACACTCAAAAGATCCCAGGGACCTGAGTCCCAATCCAGCCTCAAACTCGCTGTGATCTTTCACCCCCACTCCCCAGTGTTTATGATTGTAAATTGAGGATAGTGACCTTGGGCAATTTGGAGGACCCTATGGGAGCGTGGAAGCGAGCATGCTTTGTATGGGGATGTGCTGGGACATCCGGGAGGTGCTTTGGTTGCGGTGTCAGACCTGGGTGTGGAGGAGCCCGGCTCTGCCCTGGGCCTGAGCAAGGCTGAGCAAGGACCTGCTAAGTGGCTGCAGGCAGGGCCTCACCCTGCCCCACCCTGCCCTCTGCCCCGAAACTTGACTAGTCAGATTTTCTGGTTTTAAGCCACTGAAACTCTCATTCTAACTCATATGGCTGAGGGATAAAAAGGAGAGTTCCAGCTGCCCAGCTCTGGGCCCCAGCAGTGGCACTGCCAGCCTAGCATCCCCAGGAGAAGCATCCTCTCTTTCCCAGGGCTTCCAGCCAGAGTCCCAGGAAGGCCCCTTGGGGCTCGGGTAGGACAGGCAGCAATGCTGCATGAATCCTGTGGCCCCAGTGCAATGCTCTGACTGCCCGGGCAGGTGATCTGGGCAGGGGGTGGAGCACCCCAGCCACATGCACTGAGGATGGCAGTTGGTGGTCCCCAGAACAAAACTGGCCTGGCCAGAAGAAGCGAGGGAGGTGAGGAGGAGGGACCCAATCAGCCTTCGTACCTAAATGAGTGAGTGAGTAAAGAGCGAGCTAGGAGCGCAGGCACCTCTCGAGGCAGTCACTAAACCAAACCTCAGTGTCCTGTGTTCTTTCGCCTCTGGCTCCCAGGAGCAGGGGTGGGCGGTGGTGTGATGGGCAGGGCAGGGCCAGGCAGGTGGATGCATCTGCAGGTTCCAGGGACGCGGAAGATGGGGACTTGTGGGGAGGGGGGATCTGTCATCCCTGGACCCAGTAGGGGACAGTTCCAGGACTTGGGCTGCCCAGAAGCCCCCCCAGCCACCATCACAGGCCGGTGCACCACCCGGCTGAGGCATTCCCTGTGCCCCATGCCTAGATTGGGAAAGTCTGTGTGGACAACTGCCAGGAGTTCAGCGGCATCCACGTGCAGTACAAGCTGCAGCTGTCCAGCACCAACTGCAGTGTCCTGGGGGTGGTCACCTCAGCCGAGGACACCACGGGGACCCTGTTCGTGAATGACACGGAAGCCCTGCAGCGGCTCGATTGTTCTCAACTCCAGTACACGGTGGTGGCCACCAACCGGCCAACCCGCAGGCAGACCCAGGCCCCGCTGGTCGTCACCGTGGAGGGGACGTGTGAGTGCCAGGGCCCCGTGGAGGGTCGGGACAGGCAGGGTGTGGCAGAGCCACGGGCTTCCCCCACACAGAAGGGGCCCGGGCCTGCTCCCCTTCACCTAATGGCAGCGTCCCTGAGCCTGAGTCTCCTTCCCTATCAAATGAGAATCGCAGTGCACCCTGCGTAGCTGGGCTGGGAGGGTGACAAGGAGAAAGAATAAAACAATGTAGCCCAGAGTGACCGCATAGCATACGGTCGCTACTCCCTGTCACCACTGCCGATGCATTCAGTACATGCACTTGCTTTAGAGCGGTCAGAGAAAATACAAGACCCTGGTTAAATTTAAACTTCAGGTAAGCAACAAACAATTTTTTGGTGTAAGTATGTCCCTTTGCAGAGTCTCTTAGAAGACAAACTTCCAGGTATGTCCATGCAATGTTAGGGACACAGTTACACAAAGCAAGGGCCAGTGTTTATCTGAAATACAGGTTTAACTGGGCATGTGTGTTTTGGGCTGAGTCTAGCCATTAGCCTCCTCACATCCTCCGTCCATACTTAGCCCAGCCCAGTAACTGCCCCCCCCTTGCCGTGACTGTGGTGACAGCCTCTTCCTCAGTGGCCCCCATCACTGCCCTGTGCCCTGGTGCTAAGGCAGGGCACACCTCCCCATGAGAGGAGCCTGGCCAGTGCTTCCCTCTGCCCCTGGATGCCAGCTGGACACTGGGTCCAGGCCAGCCCCCATGACCAGCTTTCTGCCACCCACAGATGTGGCTGAGGAGCCAGGCTGCCCCCTGTCCTGTGCAGTCAGCAAGAGGCGGCCTGAGTGTGAGGAGTGCGGCGGCCTGGGCTCTCTGACGGGCAGGTGCGAGTGGAGACAGGGAGATGGCAAAGGTAGGCCCCACGCAGAGCCAGGGGCCTGCGACCAGGCGGTCGAGAGGGGTAATGGTGGCTGAGTGGAAACGGGGTCCGTGTGGGCCCTGCCAGCCACTGTGATGGCCCTTCCCTCTCTGCATCTGTTGCTCAGAGCCTGGTCCACATTTGTAGTTCCTGGTGTCGGGAGAGGGTGAGCATGGATGCAGAGTAGGCACAGCACGAGGACATTCAGGCTCTTCATCACTTTGGGACCACAGGTCCCTTTGGGTTTGGGAAGATCTGGGCCAAAGTTGGATGTGCAGGGGACAGAGAGGCTCTACCTGGGAGGTCCCAGGACAGGGCATGTGGCCCCAGACAGTAGGGCTGGGGCGTAGACAGCAGCCAAATCCAAGCTGTGCCCACCACCACAAAGATCCCACTCACGGATTCTCTGCTGGGGCCTCAGCTTGCTCCTTGGGAGGGGGCAGGGTTGGCCGGGGAGGCCCCGGGGTGCCGTCCTTCTGGCTCTGGCAGTCTGCCCAGGGCGGGCGCTCCCACGTGGTGGTGACCGGCCCACTGTGTGTTATAGGGATCACCAGGAACTTCTCCACCTGCTCCCCTAGCATGAAGACCTGCCCCGATGGCCACTGTGATGCTGTGGAGAGCAGAAATGTCAACATCTGCCCCCAGGACTGCCTCCGTAAGCAACCACTGGGCCTGCAAGGTCAAGGGCCTGGTGTGGGTAGGGGTAGCCAGCGGGAGAGGCTTGGACTCCCACCTGCACTTCAGCCAGACCAGCCTCATTCCTGAGTTTTATGTGCTGAGACTTTTTCTCACATTTCCTTTGAACGAAGGGCTCTGCCCCGCCAAAACTCTAGAGCCTGGTGCCCTGACCCACTCTCCAGTGTCTCCCTGGCCACGGTACAGCTCCCGACCCCTGATTCTCCTGGCTCCCTGCTGCCCCTTCTCTGCTCTGTGAAGTAACCATGTGTGGACCTCAGCAAGGGTCCTGGGCAGCCTGTGGGTTCCTCCTCCTACCTGCTGGGGCCAGGGAACTGGATTGGGGGCAGACTGTGCTAATTCCTACCCAGGTGACCCAGATTTCAGAGCTCACTGCCCTCCCTGGGCCTGAGCATGCTGACATCGTGTGGGGAGGGACCTCTCATGCTTCTGCCTGGGTGGTCCTGGTTTGTGTGGTCACACCAGGAGGCTTAGTGGGCTGCATCTGTCCCCAGGGGGCGGCAACATCATTGGTGGGCACGAGCCAGGGGACCGCTGGGGGATAAAAGCTGGCTTCGGTATCTGCAACTGTTTCCCTGAAGAGAAGAAGTGCTTCTGTGAGCCTGAAGACAGCCAGGGTGAGTGGGTGGGGGGCACTGCTGGGGTCACATGCAGGGCAGGGCTCCTCACACCTCCCTGAGCCCCAGTGAGCCAGGGAGGAAAATTGTAGGAAGGCTGGTAAAACCCAGGAGACCCTCTTCCTTCTCTCTGGGCCTCGGTTCCCCAATCTGTGCAGACAGGTCTAGGTCAGGGCCTCTACAGAGTAACTTCCAGCCGAAAGTTCTATGGGAAAGATTGGGCTGGAAAGTTCTTCCACCCAATAACTGAGCATCTACTCAGATGGTCCTTGGGCAGGGTCTTCTCTGGGCCCTGGCACCGCCTGGCCAGAATCCCGCCCTCCCACCCAGAGCCTGCGGGTGTGCCTCGGGGCCAGCAGGTGCCGAGGGTGGCCTGGGCCTGCGCACCCGGGGAGCTTTCCTGCCTGAGCCCAAGGACGGTTTTCTTGTATTTGAGTTGTTGCTGCATGATGCTAGGTCGGGAGCCACTTCCCTTCCCTCTCCCAGTTTTGTAGAGAAAATAGAGCAGACATCGGGCACATGGAAGAGGGACTCCGCCTCCCCGCCAGCGCGCGGGGCCCGCCGGCTTCGGTGCGGCCTTCCACGCCTTCCTCCTGGTGTGGCGCATACGCTGCCTCTGCCATGTGACCTCGGGCAGGCTGATTACACTCCCTGGGCCTCTTGGCCCTTCTGTAGGAGGGTGACAACCGTCTCCGTAGAGAAAACGTACGGCACCGTGCCTGCCAAGCGGCGGGTGCCATGTGGGCGTCTCTGTTGCCCTCGCATGCGGGCTCCAGCAGCACTTGCCGGCGGCTCAGGCTGCCAGGGCAGCCCTCCCGCAGTGGGCACCGGGGCCCTCCCGGAGCGCCGTCCCTCACGGCCGCCCCTGCCCGCAGACCCGCTGTGCGATGAGCTCTGCCGCACGGTGATCGCGGCGGCCGTGCTCTTCTCCTTCATCGTCTCCATGCTGCTCTCCACCTTCTGCATCCACCGCTACCACAAGAATGCCCACAAGCCGCCCGTCGCCTCCGCCGAGATGACTTTCCGCCGGCCGGCCCAGGCCTTCCCAGTCAGCTACTCCTCGTCGGGTGCCCGCCGGCCCTCCTTGGACTCCATGGAGAACCAGGTTTCTGTGGACGCCTTCAAGATCCCGGTGAGGCTCCGAGCAGGGCCTGGGCCTGAGAGGCAGCCGTCCCGGAGGCCCTGCAGGGGGCACTGGCCTCGGGCCTGGGGAAGCAGGGAAGTGTGGGGAAGGGCACACGGGGCTCCCTGGTGCTGAGTGTCCTGTAGCGCACAAGCAGCTAATGCGTCCTCGCCCACCAGGAAGACGCCATGAGCAACCCCGAGTCTTCGCGGAGCTGCCTTCCAGGGAGGGCAGGCGGGCGGAGGGCTGCAGAGGGCATGGGGCAGTTTAGCAGAGTAGAGAGTTCGAGGTGCTAATTTAGGTGGACTGAGATTTGGGAGGGTGGGCCACGCCATACCTGATAGGGAACTGTCCTGCAGATGCCCCAAGGATGGGGGGTCGGTGGGGGGAGAAGCCCTGAGGAAGACTGTGGATTTTATTCTCAGAGGGTGGGGCACTGGGGTTTGGGGGTTCAGTGGAAGAGGCCGATATTTGGCCTTCATTTCTGCAGGCTGCTGTATTGGGGAGTCTATGGGGTGGGTGCAAAAGTGGGAGCCCTGTGATGAGGCACTCTCCTCATCCAGGCAAAAGATGGCAACAGGCAGGGGCTGGGCCAGGGTGGCAGCAGTGGGGAGGGGAGTTCATTTGGGGAGTGGAGAAAGGGCTACCGTGGGGCCTCGGGGCCAGCTGTGGCGGAGGCAGGCCCCAGGACTCTGTAAGCAGCGGGCTGATAGAGCGTGCTGGCCAGAGCCAGCGGACTTCCAATCCCCCTTCTCCATGGGAGGGCCTGGGCCTGCAGTTACTGTGTGCTCCTTAGAGCCCCCATCCTGCCTAGGCCTCCCCTCAGCCTGCCGTGCTTCTTCTGTGTTCCTGCTGGCAACTGCTAAGGAGCTGGAAGCCAGATTCTAAGAGGGACTGAGGAGAGGTGTGTGTGAACAGAAGCTCCACCTCCAAGGCCTGGCAGGGAACATCGCCCCTTGACAGGGACCTCCAAGCAGAAAGCTCAGGAGTCACCAGGCCTTTGGCAGTACCCAACCAGGGCTGGGAGGTGGCCATGGTTTGTAGGAGGAGCCACCCAAGGGTGCTCACCCCTTAGTGTGGGTCTGGGCCATGGGAACCATTCCCACACGTGGTAGACACCGCGGCCTCTATCCTAGATTTCCTAGCTCCAGTCGCTCAGCAGACAGGGTCTATGACCCCTGTCCCGGGAAGCATCTCAGCCTCCACAGGAGGCGTCTGGGATGAGCTATTTGATTCCTTTATAAACGCAGGCAATTTACGGAGAGGTCACAGGAAGGGCAGTGCTGGTGCGTGCTCGAACAAGTGGACACACACCACCCTCAGCCTACGTCAGCTTGGGCCCGCAGCAGAGAAGCCAGAGCCCAGCCTGAGGCCCAAGGGCTATGCTGACCAGCTCTGAGGACACGTTACTCAACTGCTTGACCTCAGTTGTTTCTTATATAAAGTAAGGAGAATTTTTAATGTCTTTTAAGAAGATCAAATCAGTGCTCTCCGCACAGATTTAGCACAGTTTCCATGTGCAGTGAATGCTTATCCAGTGCAGTGAGGAGGTAAGGACACCAGGCTAACGATGATGTTGTCAACTCTGCCCCTGACTGTGGGTTCCTGGGGAACCTGAGCCGACACCAGGATGCCCAGGAGCTGGCCAGCAGGAGCCTGAGACACGGTGCTGAGAGGAGGCCGCCTCTGCCCACAAGGAGTGCACTCACGCACCTGTACTTGGGTGTTGGAAAGCATGGCCCTGCTCAGCAGGACAGTAGGCCCCGTGGTGTCATCTGTGTGGGTCAGGCGAGTCTGGCAGGGTGCATCATAGCAGCACCGCCAGGCCACACCCACATCCAGCTGCAGGGAGACTTGGGGCAGTGGACGCCCGGGTGCTGGCACGGGAGGGGAGGTTCCAGCATCCCCAGGACAGGCTTTGGCATCCCCAGTCAGAGTTCAAGGATGTGAGGCCAGGCTGGGGTCTGGGAAGCTGTCCCAGAGTCATCTTGAGTGGGATTTCAGTGGGAAGGCAGGGTGGGTAGAGGGAAGAGGCCACACCCATGTGAGCACCCCCTGGGTGCTAAGTAAGCCCTGAACTTCTTGTTTGAGAGACAAGAACATGGGCCGGGGAAGGCTGAGGCCATGTTCGGTAGACCGAGGACAAGCAAGGGTTCAGGCCTCCAGAGTCCAGGCCATTCTGTGCCAACAGCTGTCTTCCCATAAGGTGTAGGATCCTGCCCAACCGTGGGGTCCTGCCCTCGGTGCAGGGGGATGACCAGTGCCCGCTAGGTTACGTGGCAGTGGTTTGCACACTGGAGCTTCTCTGCTGGGGGCTCATTTATGGGCCTTGTCTTCTTCTTTTCCTCTTATCCTCACCAACTTTCTCCCTCCTCCTCTTCTTCCCCTTTCTTCAACCCCACATAGGAGGATCCGAAGTGGGAATTCCCTCGGAAGAACTTGGTTCTTGGAAAAACTCTGGGAGAAGGCGAATTTGGAAAAGTGGTTAAGGCAACAGCCTTCCGGCTTAAAGGCAAAGCAGGATACACGACCGTGGCCGTGAAGATGCTGAAAGGTACCTCTCCGGGCAGTGTGAACAGGTGGCTCTTTTGGAGCCCCGAGGGCTGGATAGAGCTACCCTGAAAACCAGGGTGCTGGTAGCCAGCCTGGGGCCTTCTAAAGAGCCCCCCCTCCCGTTGCTATTCTTGAGTGGCTACATTCTAGAGACCACCACCATGGATGACATGGGCCAGGGTAGTCCCTGGAGAAACAGGGCAAGAGGACTTTCCTCACTTGGAAGGTTCTAGAGTGGTGCTGCTTCTGCACCAATGTTGGGTAAAGAGCTGAGTTTTTAAAAAATTAAAAGCTGACAGTTTTCCCATCCTAGTCTGCCCCATTCATTCCTCTCAGCCAAGTGCCTCTGGGGTCCTGGTGAAGAAGTCAACCTGTAAGGACTGGCCCCTGGCCCCTGGGGCCCTGCCTGGCCTGATCCCCGGTGGCCCCCCATGGATCTGCCCTGCCTCTGTGACCAGTCGTGCCATAAGTCCAGCTCTAAGTGGGCACATACTCACCCAAACACACACTGTCTCACTGGTGTTTCTGAGCTGAGACTGGGTGGACGGCCCTCTGCCATGACTCTGGTTCACGTGGACCAAGGGCCCAGTGGCCATGCAGTGGGTACAAGTTGGCAGGTGCACATGAGAATTCTAGTTTAACACTCGGGGCTACACTGTGCAGGGTGATTCTGAATGCTTACCTAGGCCCTCAGACTAGGGTCTCCCCATGCCCCCCTGAGGCCCCAGGCACTAAGGGGTCACAGTGAGACCAGCCCCCAGGCCACCATGTATGGGTCCCAACACCCTCTCCCAGCTGTCCTCTCTCTTCCAGACAAGCGTGGTACCGCTTGGCAGGGGGCTGTGGGGCAGCTGCCCTGGGAGGCCTGTGTAGCCACAGCTTCTGACTGCAAATCCCTCCCCTCAGGCGTCAGCTCCTGGTGGGAGCCCAAGCACAGCTCTGCCCCCTCAGGATGCATATGCTCAGTGTGGCAGGAGGCCACCTCTGTGAAGTCCCATCACCTTCAGCTTTCTCCAGGGCCTCACCCTCTTGTTGAGTGCTTGGTCAGCAGGTGCTTTAGGACATGGGGCAGTCCTCCTACCTTCCAGAAGGACTTGTGAGGACAGTCTCTATGCACTTCTGTCCTTGAAAGATGGCAATTGCAGGGAAATACTGCCACACACACACAGCCTGGTCCAGGAAGGGTTTCCATGGAAAGACTTTCCTGATGCAGAAGTTTGCTCGTCAGAGTTATTATTCCCTGGAGGCAGATGAGGCCGCTGTTGACCATCCTACAGGCAAAGAGAAGTCCCGAGCAGCAGGGTCCTTGGGGGCCTTGTCTAAACCTGGGTAGGCTGTGTGGGAAGGAGATAACCAGGGTCTGTGCAGACCTAAGATGTAGGTCCGGTGACCCAGGGTGTTCACAGAAGGGGCTCCTAGAAGGGATTGGTTTGCAACTCGCTGTGTTGATGTGCATTTCAGAGAACGCCTCCCCAAGCGAGCTGCGGGACCTGCTGTCAGAGTTCAACCTCCTGAAGCAGGTCAACCACCCGCATGTCATCAAGCTGTACGGGGCCTGCAGCCAGGATGGTAAGGCCGGCCAAGGGGCAGGCAACTGCCCAGTGCAGGCTGAGGGCTCTGGGCTGCCTCATTCTTCCTCCTTCCCCTTCCTTGTCCTCTGTGGCTCCAGCCCCCACCTGGAGCCTGCGTCCTCCCGTGTCAGGGAGAGGACCAGGAGGGGCTGCCGCAGGAGCATTGCATGAGGCCTCTGCTCCGAGTGTGTTCCCTGGGCCTGCTGCAGCTGCTCAGAGGCCTCTGGTGACATCCTGGTTTGTCAGCACCCTGTTCCAGGCAGAGCCCCAGGGCAGGGAGCTCTAGAAACATGATGTGTCCTGGGGACTAGGCGTGCCATGACCTTCAAGTGACCCCAACCCCAGCCCTGCATGGTGAAGGCATTGTCACCATTTCTCACATAAGGACACAGGAGATTGGCCTTGTCTATGCCACTCAAGGGCCTCTCACCGTGTGTGTGCACGTGTGCACAGATGTGCATGTTGTGAGTACGAGAGGGCAGGGTGCCCCAGGGAGAGGGCAGCAAGGATGCTGGTCGGCACCAGCAGGAATCAAGGCTGGGCCTGGGCCAAGACGGCAGCCTCAGAGCTGCTGAGAACAGGGAGCAGGGAGCAGGCACCATGTGAGGCTTCGGATCCTCTGCCTGCATCTGCCGTCCCCAGCCTGCACTGCAGCAGGGCCGAGGGAGTAGAAAGACATGACATCCTAGCAGCAGGGGCGTGCCTCCCAGGGGAGCACTGAGCACAGTGGCCGCCTGCCATGGGCACCCCAGAAGGTTGTGCTCATCCGCCCAGGGAGCCCACTTTGGCATGGGCAGCCCAAGGAGAGCAAGCCGTGCAAGAGTGAGCTGGGACTGAAACATGTATTTGTGCTGCGTGAAGCCCAGGCCAGTGGCCAGAGCAGGGCTATATCCTTCTGCCCACTTCTGGTAGGGTGCAGAGCCTGCGTGGGGACCCTGCCCCCTCCTCCCGTGCTCCCAGAGCTGGCCTGACTTCTGACGGCCCAGGGCTCTGCAGGCGGCCAGCTCACAGCCCCCTCTCACCCCCCCTCCCGCCCAGGGCCACTCTTCCTCATTGTGGAGTATGCCAAGTACGGCTCCCTGCGGGGCTTCCTCCGAGAGAGCCGCAAGGCGGGGCCGGGCTACGTGGGCAGTGGAGGCAGCCGCAGCTCCAGCTACCTGGACAACCCCGAGGAGCGGGCCCTGACCATGGGCGACCTAATCTCCTTCGCCTGGCAGATCTCTCGGGGGATGCGGTACCTGGCGGAGATGAAGGTGTGTGCCGCGCCAGCTGGGGCCCCCACTCCCTGTGATGGGGACCTAGGTTTCAGGGGTCCCTGCTGTTGTCTTCCTCACAGCTTGTCCATCGGGACTTGGCCGCCAGAAACGTCCTGGTAGCCGAGGGGCGGAAGATGAAGATTTCGGATTTTGGCCTATCCCGAGATGTTTATGAAGAGGATTCCTACGTGAAGAGGAGCAAGGTACCAGGTCCCTGGGGGGTGGCCCAGGGCTCCCGGGCAGGGTGGAGGGCAGGGGGCAGCATTCCCACAGTGGGTGGGGGCGGAGCCCTTAGAACATCGGGGAACAGAGAGCAGAGTCTTAGGGTATGAACTTCTAGCCCTCATCTTCAAATCCTTCCCTGGTTCCTGGGTCCCCAGAGACCCAGCTCAGGACTCACCCCAGGTCTATTCCTTCTCTTCCTGAGCGCCACACCTGACCTTTCAGAGCACCTACTGGGGAGCCGGGGCCCCGCAGCGTCTCTTGTTTTTAAACACCACCACTTTTGAAGGTCACCTAGTGCTGCAGAAATGATAGTTGTCTCTGCAGTTGTTCCTCTTGCTTCTACAGGATGAAAGTCCCGTTTCCTCTCTGTGTAACTTTAGCTCTTCGCTCAAAGGAGACTGAAGTCAATACACCTGAGTGCGGCAGTCATTCTGGGGCAGGAAGGAATGAACTGCTTTACAGGTGGGGGTTCCCCTGGGCCGGGGGCCCGGGAACCCTTGGCTGGGTGAGTTTGGAAGGCTCACAGGGAGGCCCTGCAGATGGAGTCCAGAGACCCTGTGTAGGGTTCTCGACACTTTCTCCAAACCTCTGAAATAGGTGGTCTGGGGTCCTTCGGCGGAAATCTGCTTCGCTGTGTCGTCCAGTTCCCTGTGGCCCTCCTAACCCTCCTAGTTCTACTGCCCTGTTAGTCGCTCCCCTGCAGCCTCCTTGTGACAGAACAGACAGGGCCGTTCAGGAGTCATGGCTGACTGGCCTTCAGAACAGACACTGCTCAAAACAACATACAAAAAGCAACTTGTGTAGACCTCAGATCTGTAAGGGGTCAGGAGAAGGCCCGTGCCGCCACAGGCTGTGAGGATGAGGTTTCGTTTTTTCTGGGGTTTCCGTTGTGACAGGATATCTCAGAACTGCCGAAGGGGAAGTGGAGAGGGGCTGCTTCCCACCCCGTGCAGGGGTGTGGACAGAGTCTTTCTATTGATGTACCAGTCCCCCAAGAATGGCCCGTGTCATGGAGCAGAGAAGTACAGGTGTCCAAGCACAAGGCACCCTAGAGAGCCCAGGCGGCAGGCAGTGTTGTTATAAACACATGCCCTAGAAAATCACACTTCATTAAAGATGTAAATCCTAAAGAAGGCTTTTTTAGAGAAAAAGAAATTACGGGACATGTTGCATTAAAATGCAATGCACGCATTTTTGGTTGGTTTGTGTCCTAAGACTTGCCTACTTGAGCTGTTTCTCAAGTCGCACTGGAAAGCATTTGTTAGCTCTGCCCAGTGCCTCTACAGTGGGGGCACTCTCTCAGAGGAGGCTAACAGAGTTCCAGGATAAAGTGACAGGGGAAAAAGCAGCCCCAAGGCATGGAAACAGATTTCTTCCCTCAGGGCTTCTCAGAAAAGACTTTAGTGTGTTGGTTTGCGTCATAAGTCCCCAAGATGGAAACGCTGAAAATTGGTTTCCCAAACTCATTCCCCCTCAGAAATGGGGAGATCTTGCTGGATGGCGTTCTTGGCCCACACGTTGGGCATCACCACTCAGGGTACCCCAGAGCCCTCTGGACCTGTCTGTAGGGAAACCTGGCTTGGGCATGGTCATGATTCCTTGGGTTTCTACTCAGCAGGGATGTGGTGCATGACAAGGACGCCTTGTGTAGCTGTGAGCAGGCCAGCTGACTCCCTCCAGCGTCTCAGCCATGCCTGGGAGCCCCAGATTAGAGTTGCAGCCCCTCTGAGGCCATGCTGCCAATTCTGTATCTGGGCGCACTCTGGACGTCGTTACTCAGCGTCCCTCCAGAGCTGGAAATGCCTGGGACATGGCCTCACCCTCCTCCACAACCCCGACCTCTGGTTTCCAGGGTGTCAGAGCGATGTTAATGCCTTTCCTTCATTCCCTGTTTAGGGTCGGATTCCAGTCAAATGGATGGCAATTGAGTCTCTTTTCGATCATATCTACACCACCCAAAGTGATGTGTAAGTGTGGGTGTTGCCTTCCTGGGGTCCAGGTTACATGCATAGTGCGCCATGATGCCTCTCTGGGCAGCTTGGCTGGCGGACAAGTGCCTGTTGGCTTGTACCATCCATCTGCAATGACCAAGCTAAAGGGGCTTCATGTATTCGTGCAGCAAATGGCAGGGGCCCACGCAGTGGTTCTGAGAGTCGCAGTGAAATGCGTGAGAGCAGTGAGCAGGTAACTGCAAATTTCGCTCGCTGCTCCCCTTCCCAGCCCCTCCCTCTCCTGTCTGGGCATCTTAGTGCCACACAGGCCCAGCCAAACAGTTCCTCTCTGTGGACCTGAGTGTGGGCTGGGCTCAGGCAAGGTCCCCTGGGAGTGGAGTGGTCCCCACCCACAGGTAGGGTGGCCTTGAGTGGGTTGCTAGGCTGGTGTGTCCCAAACTGCTCACTAGGGAACCAAAACTTGGCCTTTCAGGTCAAATCACAAGACTTGATAGTTTTCAGAAACACAACAGGCTTGTTTCTAAGTGTTCTGCCATCAACAGACATGCATGTCTTGAATAATGTGCGCTGAGGAAAGGCAGTTCCTGAACAATTTTGAACAGCTGTGTTCAGATTACGTAAAGCTGACTGTAGACAGTTGGAAAATGCAGAGATAAGGGTAATGAAGACACTGGAAGTCACTTGGATCCCACTGCCCCTACGTAACTCCTGCAGGTCCCGGCATACATGGGCCTTCTAGTGTTTTCCGTGGTGTGCAGGTATATGCTTTTTATTGCTGTAAGTGGGCTCATGTGATAATGCTGTTTTGTGATACGATTTTGTTCCCACTTCACAGTAAATTTTCCCTCACAGTTAAATATTTTTCTGTGGCAGTGCCTTTTTTCTTCTAAGATTTTATGAAAATTGCCAAACCCACAGGAAAGGGGAAGGGATTGTGCAGGCAGCCCCGTGCCCCGTGGTCTAGGTCCCCGCCCTGCATGCTGCTGACTTGCTTGGCAGCTCTGTGCTGTCTCTGATGCTTTGGCGCATTTCCACGGGGCCAGCCAAGTACCCGTTGTGGGTGTGGGGTCCGAGCTTGGGCAGCAGCTTGGTGGGGCTTCAGCATTGCAGGGGTGAGCAGGGCAGGCAGACGGCTTCTCCCCACCTCCATTCCACATCCATCCATACAGTCAGGCCTTGGCTGGCTCTTTGCACCGGGGGCTGATGGGGTCAACAGCTGCTGGGAGGGTGGACGTCTGGTCTGCTGAGCCCAGTACGGCCGCTCACTTGTTGTCTCACTCCCCTTAGGTGGTCCTTCGGTGTCCTGCTGTGGGAGATTGTGACTCTGGGGGGCAACCCCTACCCCGGGATTCCTCCGGAGCGGCTCTTCAACCTTCTGAAGACAGGCTACCGGATGGAGAGGCCCGACAACTGCAGTGAGGAGATGTGAGCAGGCTTTGCTTTGGCCCAGCCTCCCTCAGACACAGACAACATACTCCCTCCCTCCCTGCTCCCGAGCAGCCCTGGGCACCAGGGTGAACCGGGTGGTAGGTAGGAACAGGGCAGAGCATGCCAAGGCAGAAGTCAGAGAACCACCACTGGTCACGACGGCAGATGCTGGGCATCCTGACTCTTGCTGGGGGCTGAGTGAGCTTCCTGGGGTCGGGGGGAGACTTACATGGATGAGAGGGAGTAGGGCCAACAAGAAGTAGTGGGAAGGATCAAAGGATGCTTCAGGCCCAGGGAGCAGATAAGCCCGAGGCCTATCCCCACAGGACCCTTGGGGAGGGGCAGGTGATTCGGGATGACCTTAGGGGTGCATGTTGGGGAGTGCCCATGTGGAGATAGAGAGGTCAGGAGGGGGCAGGCAAAAAGACCTGGCACCACAGCCCAAGAGCACCAGAGTCTTCACATACGGTGGTTCCAGCAGATGATTCTCAGAGGACGGGCTGAGAACACATGAGAAAGGGGCCATCACTAGCAGAAACATGCTGGTCCATTCGTCCCACAAAATCTGTTGTGTGCCTGCCATGTGCCTGGCTCAGAGCTAAATGCGGGAGTGCAGGGGTGAGTAGGTGCCATCTCCCTGGGTGGCCTGGGCTGGAGGCTGGCTGGCACAGCACACAGTCACATGGCAGCGCTGGGGGCCCTGCAGCCATGCCAGGGACCCAGGGAAATGAGGAAGTGAGGAAGGCACCAGACGGAGGTATGACTGGCAGAAGTTTTGTTTGTTTCTACAACCAGGTCATACTTCATCAGAGTTTGAAAGACCGGTGTTGCTCCCGCAGCCACCATAGTGGGTATGGCATCCTGTCAGCTATTTATCAGCATCTCTGAAAGGGAAGTGAAGACAAATCTTTCTCAAGGGAAAGGAGACTCACAAGATGCTGGACCACAGCACTAGGCACCCTAAGCGCCTAGTGACCCCTCAGATCCTGGCCCAGCTCAGAGAAGGATGTCAATGACGTAGAGGTGGCTTTGGGGTTTGAGAACAGAGCCCTCTGGGCCCAGGGCACAGTGCTGGGTGCAACGGCTGTGATGGGGCAGTCCTAGCTGGGCCCTGACTGCCCATCCGTGCTCCCCACCAGGTACGGTCTAATGCTGCAGTGTTGGAAGCAGGAACCAGACAAGAGGCCAGTGTTTGCTGACATCAGCAAAGACCTGGAGAAGATGATGGTTAAGAACAGAGTGAGTACCTGGAGCCAATTCCTGGTGTCGGCCACCTGCAGCTTGAACGTGGCAGTGGGGGGTTCCCGCCTCACCCCAGTTCTATGGAGTTCCCAGTGCAGGGGCAGAGCGAGGCTGTGCAAAGGGAGATGGTCGTGCTGTCCCCCAAGGGCAGCTAATGACTGAACCCTTCTCCTTGAACCAGGCCCCTTCTCAAATCATAAACCAAGATTCTCCCCTTTATACTTAGAACTCTCCAGACAGGTGTGGAAGGCAAATATTCCAAGGTCAAAATAATTTTTAGTAACGGAACATGAGAGGGTAGAGTTGAAGTGGGTATCCTAAACTCAAATGCTGTGAGGGGCCTGGTTGGGGCTTGGCAGTGGCTAGGGAGTGGTGGGGACTGTGGCGACCAGGAGCGCACAGCCCCTCTGAAGGATCCCTCACTGTAGCCACACACAATCTAGAGGAATATGAGTGCCAGAGAGTCAGGTCTTCTGAATTTTAAAGGGTATTTATGTTAAGTTTTCCAATCTTTAATGTTAATAACTCATTTAAATTTCCAAATGCTCAGTCTGGTCCAAATAAAGCATATCTGGGAGGCTAGATTCAGTCCATGTGCCTCCAGCTTACAACTCTGTAAGGTAAATGAGAAAGCCAACAAGTTTCAACTAATATTTATTGAGCAACTGCTGTGTATCATATTCTGTCTCAGATGCTGGAAATACAAGTCAACAAGACAGGCACAGATCTTGCTTTCAGGGTTTCATCTTAGCATTGACACATTTACTAAAAGGTGGCATTTCTTCATACACAAAAACTGTATTTGAAGGCTGCTTGTAATAAAACCTAACATCAGTGTACCACTTGGGCCAAGCCTCCAAATCCTGTGAACACAGGGTTACATTAAATAAAAATAACAGGTGATGCCAAGAGAGCCAGCCTTCCTAGAACAGAGCTGAGAAACAGCCAGGAAAACGCTAGAACTGTTCTTGACATATTTAACCAGGGCGGCGGCAGTGGAAGGCTCTGGGAAATCATCAGGCTTAGGAGCTAAAGCTCATAGCAGCATCCTACGCAAAACTCACATCAAGGACTTCAGATTTCTGAGTCCTGACATGCTGTTCTAGACGGTAGGGGTCCTCAGAGGAAAGCTGAAAAGTGTCCAGCAAATCGGAGATGCTTCTTGGCACTCCCAAATGAGTAATGGGGCTACAGTGAGCTCTCCCAGAGCCTCGGGTTTGGTAAACAGGCCAGTTCCCCGGCGCTGGGTGTGGTACCCCCGTCATGCTGCAAGAGGTAGCACTAGGGCAATGAAGGAGCCCATTTCTGCCCCAAGAAGGTGAATTTCTAGAGGAAGCAATGAGGGCTGTGGAGCAGAGCCAGCGAAGCAGAGCCTGGGAGAGGGGGCTCTCTGGCGAGGGCTCAGGTCTCACAGAGAGGCTAGTAAGCCAACACGGGGTGGGACCTAACCAGGGCTTCTGCCTTCAGGCGGGGAGGGGCAGGGCGCAAGTCTGGTTGTGGCCCACGCCGGGGTGACCGGCTGTCTCTCTCTTCCAGGACTACTTGGACCTGGCCGCATCCACCCCATCTGACTCCCTGCTTTACGACGACGGCCTCTCGGAGGAGGAGACGCCCCTGGTGGACTGTAATAATGCTCCCCTCCCTCGAGCCCTCCCCTCCACGTGGATTGAAAACAAACTCTATGGTAGAATTTCACATGCATTTACTAGATTCTAGCAACATCGTTCCTCTCTGCACTATCCCTACTCTCTGTAATGCTTTTTAAGAGTGTTTCTGATCTGAACGAAACCAAAGTTCTCCATGAACCTTTTTATTTGTAAATGTCTGACTGCATCCGTTTACATTCGGGCATTTTTGAAACTATGTTTTTTTAAAAGGATGTGAAAATAAGTATAATTACCACACTGCCTGGCAACTTATGATTATGGAGAAGAAAGAGAGCTGGGCAGAACTCTCAGGGGATATTGAGAAAATGATAAATAAGTCGTCTCTGGGGTGGGTATGTATCAAGTCATAGTACTTCTAATTTAACTACTGGGATAAATTTACCCAATCTGGGGAGGCAGTTAATTGAGACAGGAGGAGCCAGCACCACCCTGCCTGCACTGAGGGCACAGCCTGTGGTCACTCCCAGACCCCATCTGGGCGGGCAGGTGGCTCTCAGAGGGCACTCGGTACTAGGGAGCATTGGCCCGCCCGGCCTGAGCCCCGCCTGCATGCCCACTCTCAGGGAGGACACCTGCAGACTGCTGTTTTCACATCCTTTGCATTACACACTGTCATGACAGTTGTCACTCATGAAGTCAGTGCTAAAAGCTGGAGCAAATGCTTTTGAAAGAACATAGTCTGTGGTGCTGTGGTCTTGCAATGGACAGTAAATATGGTTCTTGCCAAAACTCCTTCTTTTGTCTTTGATTAAATACTTGAAAATTTTTCTGTTTCCTAACTTGATCATTGATTGTTTTTAAATCTTGGAGTTTCAAGCATTTTTCAGCCGAGATTGTTCCTTTTGCATGCCTCCTGAGTCACTGATTCCTTGCTGGCTTTGGGTCTAGCGCTACACGCCATTTGTCCTGTCGACGCTGTGGGGCTCGCCCGCGTGCACCCCTGATTTGGAAGATTCTCTCCTCCGTGGTGGGCTTGGATGGAAGACGAGTAGGCTTCTTACGTTAGAGAACTTTTTATAGAAGCTTCCCACTGCAGTAAGCCCTTTAATTCAGCAATGCTTTATGCTGTCTTAGAAAAAAGACTTAAACAGGTCAACAAATATTTATATCAGATTTCGGAGTTCGAAGCTCATAAAAAAGGCAAAATTGGTAGTTTCTGTTAAGTTCCAGTTACCAAGAGAGCACGTGATCTTTCCCCCAAAACTATAACAGTGTTTTGGAAACCTGGAGCACGAAAGCATTCATGTAATTGGCACAGAAACCAGAAAGTTTGGTTTGAACCTCAAAGGGAGTTTTGCCAAGGCCTTACTGTCTGCCCATGAAGTTTTGGTTCTTCAGTGCAGAACAAATGATCTGTTTTCATTTTTAGGCATGTCAGACCCGAACTGGCCTGAAGAGAGTCCTGTACTACTCACGAGAGCTGATGGCACTAACACTGTGTGTCCAAGATATGCAAATGATAGTGTATATGCTAACTGGATGGTTTCACCCTCAGCGGCACAATTAACGGACGCGTTTGATAGTTAACATTTCTTTGTGAAAGGTAACGGACTCCCAAGGGGAAGAAACATGCCGAGAACGGAAAGTGTGCCGGCCCCTCCTTTGTACACTTGACACTTGGCTGGTGATTTTCCCTCCTGGCAGACGTAGCCACTGGACCAGAGTTGCAAGTCCAGCCTTTAGTTAGTCCTGCCTCTTCGGCCCTCAGCAGCACCCTGTGTTGGTCCTTGTTCACCGGTGACAACCAAACGTTCTGTGCTCACACACGTGGGTCCCTCACTCACTACCTGAGCTGTTTGATTTTTCTGGTTGCCGCCAAACAGGGCAACAAGATTTAAACATGAAGCACACACACCAGAAGGGCAACAGGGAAGAAAAAAAAAAAACTGGCCCAAACGACATGTCCTTGCTCAGAACAAGAGCCCAGCAAGGCCTTAGAGCGGGGTCAAAGCCCTGCCAGGGCTGGGGGGGAGGAGGGGACCTCGGGACAGGCCTCCCCTCAGCATTTGAGATCCTGAGAACGGTTTTTTAGAATCATGGCACCTTTTCTTAGGAAGACATTTGATTTTTACCGTGATTTAAATGACTCTTAAATGTAGCACAATGGAGAGATTGGCTGTCATATTTGCGATGTAGAGGGGCAGTGTGAGGGGAGAGGGCTCACCAGACACTTTGGTCCCCATCACTGAGTGATCACGGGCCCCTGACAAGAACAGTATGAAGGAAAGGGGCGTTTGAGTGGAGTGGCCTCCGGTCCAAGGATTGCTGACAGCAGACTTGGTTGCTGTGAATCCCACTGCTGCCAGCCTTCAGCGCACCGCACGTCCGGCGCCCCAAAAGCAGTGGCTCATCTCACCCAGGAGGAGTGGGTGGGGTTAGTGCTCGGTTTAAAAGGGACAATTCAGCTAGTTATATTAGAAGTAACGCTGACAATGACCGAGGACTGCTATACCTCTGATTACAATTCTGATGTGGAAAAGACAATGTTTTGGCTCTCATAGAGCTTGTGTGAAAAGGTACGTGTATCCACTCTTTTCTATGTTTGTAATGTGATGCTGCTCTAGGAGGACATTTTTGTTTACTAGATTCTGACCATGACTCATAAGCTTCTTGTCATTCTTCACTGCTTGTTTGTGGTCACGGACACTCAGCACTCCTCCCATCTTGTGGGGGTGGCTTTCGGGAAGTCCCCAGCAGCTCTTCTTTCTGTAACTTCGCCGGAGAGAGTCAGTTACCAACACCCTGCCTGGTCTTCAGACTTAAAGCACGGTGAGGGACTGACAGTGTCTCATCCAAATACTGTATCTTATAGGCATTTCACAAAAGCAGTAAAATTAGGGCATTTTTGTAGCTTGGATGAGTATGCATCAGAGCCTCACGGGGTGTGTGTATATGCGTGTGCACACAAACCCGGAGAGAGAGCTGGAAAAACACTTACTAGAGCAGTAACGTGGCTTTAGTTGAGGCCGTTTTTCAGACACACTGTGGTAAGTTCTTTTAGAAATACCTAGTTGTGGTCAACTTTTGGTTTTCAGATGTGCTTAATGATAGTCTTATTAAATGCAGAAAAAAAGAATAAACTCTCTCAACTTGTTAAAAAATACCTACTCAATAAGTACGAGTTGCCACCGTAGGTTTGTTATTGGCAGGGTGACAATTCCAGGTCTAACTGGCTGACCCAGTGATGGGGAATTAACCCTTGACCAGTTATCTAATTGTCTATTCCTGAGTTTTAAAAGCACTCCTACTTACTAGTCCTATTGGACAATTTTCGTATGCATATACACCGAAGTTACTAGGTATTAAGTATTACTGAGTATTAAGTAGCAATCTGTCCGTTATTAAAATTTGTAAAATCTATTTATGAAAGGTTATTAAACCATACCATGTGCATTTGCTTTTGTAATCAAGGTGACTAAGGAAATAATTTCAGTTATGTAAATAAAATCATGTATCATAAAATGTGTAAACTTCTTTTCTCTTTTTAACTTCCTCGTTGGAAACATCAGGTCTCTAATTTTGAAGTTTCCATGTAAGGATTGAACTATCACAAGGACATCTGTTGTTGTCACCACTGAGGAAGTAACAATGCTCAAAGAACTAGGAGGCGCTTGGCGATTCCTTTGACTCGTCTTGCACAATATGTGTGTGAATAGGTACATTTAGGGTAACTGTTAAAACTCCTCTAATTCTACCCTTCAGGGAATTCCTTCCTTTATGTTTCCTTCCCAAAATAGAGCAGCAGTTATGTCGAGTTCAGGTCTTTTCGGTTCTCCAGCAAATGTGGTTTATTTCTTGAAGCCAGAGTTGGACAGGTGTACGAGAGAGGATGTAAAATGCATAGTCATAACCGTAGGCCCATTACGGTCAGAGGAAACATTTTGAACCCCTATGAAGGTTAAAAGACTAAGTGCTTCTGTGTATGTCCTGTTGGGTTAGGCAGGCATTCTCTGAACTCCTCCTCAAATGCCTGGCAGGGAGCAGGTGGGCCAGTTGACAAACACAAGTCGTTACCAACATAAATCTGATTTATGGTTGTGTCGTGCGATAGATGCTTAGGGCCCATGTTGTTTTCCCACGGGCATATGTACACACACACACACACACACACACACGAGCTGCTCCTGGCCCCCGGAGCTCCAGCTCCTGGCCCTCAGCACCCATTTCTGCTCTTGGTGTCCTCCTTCAATCTGGATCACAGGAACTGGAAGTAAATGTAATTTCTAGGGTGAACTATTTGTTACATTCTTTTCCTCTGAATGTTTAGAAACCCATGCTGAGAAAAGCTAATACTAAAAGCCCCTTTTTCAAGAGCATTGAACTTCCATCAGGAGTGTTTGTGTGTTTGGTTTATTTGTCTTAAAAAGCACATTTCTCCACCAACTCCCACAAAGGATGATTTCCCACCATAAGGCCAGCTTACTTTAAGGGTGGAAATTTAGTTGAAGATAATGTCTGACAATGGGGCTTGGACAAATACTTCATATATAAAAGAAAATTCAAAGGAAAAGCATAAGCTTCCCCAGTATAAATAAAGCATTTTTTCCCCAGTGAATGGTTTCCTCTCCTCCTCTGAGCATATTCACATGTAGCATATTTAGCAGGTGGCATTTAGGGTCGTTCTAGAAGGTGTCTAAGAAATCCTTACCTCTGTGGCCCCGGAAAGACATAGCCTTGGTCTGAAGGCCACGTGCAGCAGTCGGGGGGCTTCCTCATCCCTTCGGCGTGAAGATATGTGCGGAGCTTATCCCCTGCTCTTGCCCTCATATGAACAGAAAACACCCCTCTCCACTGAGGCCACCTGCTCTGTTCTCATCTCTCCTCCACAGGCAGCAGGCTTGATGACCTTGTTAGAACTGTAGGGATTCACAGGAAGGATTCTTAGCTGACATCATGAAAACTCAGAACCTCTGTGTAGAGCATTTTTCAGCGTGGAACCCCTCTCCATGTCTGCAGCCAAGGCCCCATGGGTGGCAGCGTGGCGGCAGGGAGAATACGCTTCACGCCCAGGGTTAAGGGGCACACACTATCAGGGCCCAGAAGAAGTCACGGTTAATCTTTGCCACTCAGGTTTTGATGGCTGTGTCAAGCGATGAGATATTTTTGCAGATGTTTCTAGGATGTGCTAAATCACAGGACCTGGCCAACCAACATCTCTCAACGGGAGACCGGGCCCAGAGTGATGACACGGAGGCCATCGACAGGAATGTGGTGACCACAGGAACATCGGTGTCACAGGGAACTGGGCCAGGCAGCATGGAAGGAGTCACAGCCCGAGACCACCCCAAGCACTGCGATGTCAGGAGTTCTGTAGTCCACACCAGGAGGCACCACAATCCTGCATCCTTTCCGAGGACAACGAGCAATTCAAGTTCAAAGTTAGCATGAGCAAGCTAGGTAAGTACATTCCAAAACTAAAAAAATACAAGAACAAAAATAATTTTTTTTGAGAAGGAAATCATTTTGATATTTCATACACAGACAATATTTGTCATGAAAAGGGTCAATTTCATGAATAAAAATGTGATGTTCATTTTAAGTGTCCCTGTTTCTGTTTATCTTGGTCAATTTTGTAAACAGTGCCAGAGTAAGCCATACGCTTTTTGGCTCTTATTTCTCACCTCCGCGCCAGTCCTTTTCTGCACCTGTCATTCCCCCCGTGGAAGAAAGTCATTCCTGTGTGTCAGAAAGGGTCTAGCCCCGGAGAAGGAAGAATGCAAGGCTGCCTCTTGCTAACTGAGGCAAGGGACTTAGCCCGGAGGACTGCAGGGAGTCCACACGGTACCTGCGTCACAGTCCCTGTCCTCAGACGCTTCTCTCAACAATGGCCTATGATGTGCTGCATGTATTGTGCCTCCTGAGAGTTTTAAAGAGCTTGAAATTTTTCCTGGAGGTTCTGTGCCCACAGGGCTTGGCAGGCCAGGTGCATGCCAAGGGTTTGGGGGACTTCCTAAGTGTGTGGAAAGAAGAGATTATCAGAAATGATTTTTAAGAAAAGGAGTGACACAGGATGCAAGGATTCTGGTCTCTCATAAGATAGTCATTGAAAGAAGTAAAAGAAGTATTGTGGTAGGAAACTGTATTTTTTAAGACAAGTCCAATTACCTATAATCTTTAGTTTCATAGAAGTAAGTAAAGACCATTCAAATGAGAATGAGCAGAGGTTACTTATTCTGAACTTGCTATAGTAAGGGAGTCAACCACCATCACTTGCTTTTGACAGAAACTCAAAGACAGGCAGAGGAGAGAAAAGCTTTATAGTAAAAAAAAAAAAAAAAGGAGGTGAGGGAGGGAGACTTCAGGCATGTTGTGATTGGAGGTTGTTGGCATGGGGAAGCTGGAGATTGGCTACCTAGAAGCCGGGCATCTTCTGGGATTTGCTTTGGGAAATACACTTGGCTTTCTCTGGTTGGTCCTGATTTGGAAATAGCAAAAGTGGGGAAATTAACAGTCATTGACCAAGCCCTGACCATTCTGGGCTGGTTCCTGCAGAGGTGTGGGTCAGAGTTTCTCAGTTCACATGTGGGTCTGATCATTGTCTGTTTGCATGTTCAGTCTCTCAGTCCTCCTTTCTGATCATTTTCTTGCTTGTGAGAAGTTGGCGAATTTAAGGAAGTCTAGAAATCCAGATCTTCACCACTTTGTGGTGAGATCGATTGTCCGGTCATCTCCATGGCCAACTGTATCATGAGGTCTTCTCAACCTTTCTGTTGTATCATCATGGGGACCATCTGATGAGGAGGTAGCTGTGCAGAAACATTTCAGACCCTGGATAGAATACAGTGGACCAGTATCACGACCACTGTAACAAAAATAAGAACAAGAACAATTAATAACCTCTGTAAGATGCTTTGAACCCAGAACCCTAACCCAGGCCAAGAATAAATTCCATATAGGTTATGAGGGTCAACCTTACAGAGCAAGTAGCTTTTGCTGTTAAGGCACAGTATAACCTGCCCCGCCTTCCCTGTGTCCCTGATCCAAGTACAATATTAGGAATGGCACATGCCATGACTAACCCACATGAAATTTAGAACAACATAACTGTCTCTTTACAGCGTCTCCAGTGTTGATTTAAGGTAGTAATCAATTTGTGCTGTATGAGCAGTTTCAGGGAGAAAATTAGCTGTTTGGCATGATGATCTGCAGAGTGTTTGCTTTAGCTTCAACATTGTCTCTTTTTGCATGGTTCTCAAACTTCATAATAGCCACCTTTGTAGTAAACAGAGTGCATATAAAAATTGCTTAACTTGCTGTCCATTTTTGTGGGGGTTCTAGCATCCCAAAGTCGTGTAGTACTCCAAAAGCATATTTCCTATCTATGTATATGTTTACTCTCTAGTCTTTGGCTAGTTAACAAGCTCTAGTAAATGCAATACATTCTGCCATTTGGATGGATTTTACCTCAGGAGAGGACTATATTCTAAAGGAGATCTTCAATTAATGATAGTATATGCTACTTGATAACTTCTAGCTTCAAGAATGATCCATCAGCGAACAGGATTAGCTCGGGGCTCTCAATATGAGACTATAATACATGTGAGTAAGGTAAAGAGATCCCAAATTATCTGAGTTAAAATCATCACTAGGCTTCCCTTCTTCTGATAGAGGAAGGAGAGTGCCTGGATTCAGGGTGTTGTAGCAGGAAATAGTACCTGAGAGGGAGAGAGTAATAGAATTTCATAAGAGGTTAATCAGCTGGCTGAGAAGTGCTGTGTTTCCAGTCAATAGTAATGTCTTTACTTCAGGAAGAATCATGAGGTCAAGCAAGGAGCCTGGAACTAGCTCGGCAGAAGCATCAACAAATTTTGTAGCAGAGCACTTACCCTAACACTAAGACTTACTAGGGGTAAGTCTTTACGGCTTGTCAAGGGAAGGCTATAGTAAATGATGGGTTTTGGATAATTCCTATGAAACTCCAAGGGCTTGTCCAGATTGCTCTTGTACAAATAGGCAAAAGGGCTTTCTCTTGTTTCACATGTCTAGGGAAGGAGGCCATTGAGGAGCCACCTGCAGGTTCCAGAAAGCCTGTTCATATTTGAGCTCCCAGAGGAAAGACTCTCTTACTAAGAACTTAGTTCATAAAGAGGTATCAAAATCACAGAAAAATTTAGCACCAATTGTCTGCAAAATCTAGTTAAACCTTTAAATCCTCTCAAATGTCATTTTGTGAGGGATCTACCATAGATTTGAGTAGTTTTTAGTCTATCAGAAGACAATGTTTTCCCCCTTCTAGATGGATCATGCCCTAAATGATAGACTGTATTCTGGCAAAATGGTAATTTATCTTTTGAAATTTTATGACCCTCTTCTTCTAAGGCTGAGGATAAGTAAATGGACTCCTTTTTCTCTGAGCAGAATAGGAGATCATCTACATAGCATGTCATAACAATCACAAGGGAAATGTAGATCATTTAAATCTTGATTAACAACCTGGGAAAAACAGCGGGGCACTTCAGCGAACCCTGGGGGCATGACTGTCCTTCAGGACAGTTGTCCTCCCCAGGTGAAGGCAAGAAAGGTACTGTCCTCATTCAAACACGTATTCAAAAGACAAATATTCTTGTGATTCCATTCACATGAGGTACATAGAGCAGTCAAATTCATAGAGACAGAAAGTAGAATGGTGGTTGCCAGGGGCTGGGAGAAGGAAAAGTGGGAAGTTAGTGTTTACAGGGGAAGAGTTTCAGTGTGGGATGATGAGAAAGTTCTGGAGCTGGATAGTGGAGCTCGCTATACAACAATGTGAATGTACCTCATGCCACCAAACTGTATACTTAAAAATGGTTAAAATTATAGGTTTTATGTTATGGAGATTTGCTATTAATATGTACAAAAAGTTATTAACTGTCCTGTTCTAGAAGCACACTGTAAAAAGCTGAGCAGAAATTCACTACAGCCGTGGCTTCAGCAAGTGACTCACAGGATGATATGTGGGTTAGAAAGTGAAGAATAACAATTTTGTTAATGGCCCTGAGGCCATTCTTTACTGCCAGGATGGGCGTATTATAAGGGCAGGGTATGAGAAGACCTTTGGATATAAGGCTTTCAACTATAGGTTTGATCCCTTCCTTTGCTTCTGATTTCAAGGGATATTGAGAAAGTTTGGGTAATGGTTTGGTAGGTTTTCTCTAAACTTCAATAGGTTCTGCTCCAATTATTTTTTTCTATTACAGTAGAATTTTTAGAATATAAAGTGTCAGGTACAGTGTCAAGAAAATTATCTGGGTGTATGTATCAAATATAATGGAGAAGACAAAAGGTATATCCAGAGGAGAATCAACTTGCTTCTGAATAAAAGGATCCTATGGAATCTCACAAATAGTCCCAAGTACTCTGGTGTGCATTTAATATTGCAGAATAAGTTTCTCCCTATTACATTTGCAGAGACAATGTCACAGAGCAGGAAGTAATGTTTGTCAATCAAGGGCTCAATGCTTACAGTTACGGTCTAGGAAATAGAGGAAATCTGTGGGTTATTTGAAATGCTTACCATCTGCCATATGTTTACTCCCAGGAAAAGATTGAGCAAAAGTGGCAGGGTTTAATACAGAAAGAGTAGCACCTGAATCTACCAGAAATTGATAAGGTTGCCATCTAGAGTGGATAGAATTGACCCCCCAAAAGATATGTTGAAGTCTGTACTTCCACAGCCTGTGAATTTGACCTTATAAGGGTCTTTGTGGATGCAATCAAGTTAAGATGAAGTCATACTGCATTATGGTGGCCCCTAATCCAATGATTGGCACTCTTATAAGAAGAGGGAAATTTGGACACAAGGAGGACACAGGGGAGAATACCATATGCAGATAGACACTGGTCTGGAGAGACCCCCAAGCTCAGGTCTGTGAACCAGCTTGAGCAACAGGGTTCTAGGGCCTATGCCAGTGTTCTGTCCTATGATTCTCCGTATGTTAAACAACACTTTTAGAAAGCACAGAAACAGTAACATAAAAGACAGCAAAAGGGGATGAAAGGAATGGACTGACTCCATCAAAGATGCTGAACAAATGGGAATCAATAACAAAACCAGATTCCCAAACTGAGACTAAACAGCCAAGGAACCCAATGCAAAGCAAGAAGAGATCAGACCCAGTGCCAATTTACCATATCCTTATAGACTTGATAAACCAAGAACAGCAAGGCACAAGGGGCCTCTGTGAATACCATGCCTGATTGAAGGCTGTGGTCTGAGGCAATAAAGCAGTGAAGACCATATCTTGGTGGTGCCACTAGGAAAACTGTGGAAACAAAGAATGGCCCAAATGAGAATAGGCAAAGGCTATTGAGAGCTTGCTATAGCAAGGGAGTCAGTCCCCATCACTTTCATTTGGCAGGAGCTCAAAAGCAGGCTAGGGGAGTGGGAAAGCTTTGTAGTTAAAAAAAAAAAAAAAAGCCTCAGAGTGGAGATTATTGGGGAAAAAACTACATTCTTCTGATATTAATATACCACAACAGTACTTAAGTATTTTTCTCATGAATTACTTATTTTATGCATATCACCCGTTATCTGCCACAGAACTTGAATTATGCATTATTGCCTCTCCAAATTTAAATTACATACATTTAGTATTTGATTTAGCAATTCAAAAAATAATAAAAAGCTAACAATGTAAATCCATTGATGGTAGAACCTCAATTATTTTAAAAACAACAATGCTAATGAAGGATTCAAATAGCAGTTTACAAGAAGTGACCCTAACCCTAACCCCACTGTCAGTTTCATGTCAGTTCCTGTCCTGGGAGAGCCTCTGCAGTTTTATGAGTTTCTGTTTTCTCCACTGTAAACTGAGGACCATAACCTACTCCATAGGGATGTCAAGAGGTTTAGAGGGGTTAAAACAGAGGGAGCACTGGGAGAAGCACCTGCTGCTTGTGCCAGACGTGGCTACACAGCATGATCAGTAAGGGAAGTGTAGGATAAAGGAAGAAAAACAAATGTTATAAATAAAAAGAAAACCCAACACTTAAAAGGCTAGTGGAGGGGCGCCTGGGTGGCTCAGTCGTTAAGCGTCTGCCTTCGGCTCGGGTCATGATCTCAGGGTCCTGGGATCGAGCCCCGCATCAGGCTCCCTGCTCGGCGGGAAGCCTGCTTCTCCTTCTCCCATTCCCCCTGCTTGTGTTCCCTCTCTCGCTGTGTCTCTCTCTGTCAAATAAATAAAAACAAAATCTTTAAAAAAAAAAAAAAAAGGCTAGTGGAGGTAGACAAAGAATACAATGTTTAATGTGGAGGGGAATGGTTCTGTGCATTGCAGCACAATGGGAGGTGAGACTGTTTTGCATCTGGTTAGTGGAAGTAGAGACTTATCTTGCTATTACTTTGGCCCCCACTAGAGGAAAGTTAGAGCTGTAGAATTCACCAGTCTTCATTCATTCACACATCTGTGGATATGCAGTGAGCATGTATAATGGGTGCCTGGCTTAGGGGTACCTGAGAGAAAAGGAGAGGCCGTGTCCCTGCCCTAGGGGAGCAGATAGTCTCATCCAATTTAAAGTGTCTAAGGACAGCAGAAAGAGAGAACAGCCTAAGCATTTGCCATTATTGGATATGAGACTAGAGAACAAGGTCCAGATACTCCTTTTTCTGTAGACTTCCTAAGGGCCATCAGCAGGAATGTCAGGTACAGGCTGATTACAATGTCTTAACTAACAATATGTAGTGGACTTAGACTTGGATTGAGGGCTTCAAAGCTGCCAGCCTGGGAACATAATCCCCTGACAGTTCAGTGGCCTGCCATTTATATTTACTTGCAGTTACGCCTTAAGTATTTAAAGAACTTCTGTCTTATCCTCTTAAATCACCAATGCTGTGCTCTGTACCCACTCTCTAATTCTCCCACGAGAATTTACATTTGCATTTACACTCCCAAGTTGGGTCCTCAGGCCTACAGGACAAAAACACCCATGGCAGGCTTAAACACTAGATAACTAATTTACACTAAATAGACTCACACAAGGCTGATCACCATATTAGAGCATACGAGGCATCCAGACAGAAAGCTTTATTATGTCAGACAGTAAACTTAATCATTCATGCCATTTGCTCGAGAGGCATGAGATTCTGGATAAAGGAGGTTCTGGATAAGGGAGAGATTCTGGATTATGAACACATAATCCTTGTGTGTTCTTATTTTAATCAATTCAATTCACATTTATTGAATACTTCCTATGTGCAAAGTAGTGGTAGATGAAAAAGACATGGTCCTTATATTCACAAGGTCACAGACCCATGGAATCTATGACTAGGTGAATTATTTACTCTTGGGCCAGGTTGAGGGAAGGAGTGTTAAAACTGTAAACATTTACAGTTGCTCAGAAATGACATGAGAGAAGAATGACACCTTGATATTAGGAAGAGGCTGGACATCCAGCAAGCCTGGTTTAGAAGTAGGCTATCCACTCTCTTACCGGTGGGGTTTCCCACAAGACATATCTGAGGAGAACATATGTGTTAAAGACATCCCAATAACCATCGTCCAATGAAGACAGCTGTGATTAGGAGCAAATCCTCCCTTCTAGGAATGCCACTTCTACAGGATGCATCCCATAGTCACCCCAGTCTTTTGCTCTAACTAATGTACTTAATGGTGACCGTGAGTCCAACTGCCTGCCACCTGCTGGGCAGAGTGCCAAACACTTCAGACACAAATGTTAATTGCATTTAGCCCTCACAACAACCTTAGGAAGCATATGCTGTTGTTACTATCCCTACAACACAGCTGAGGAAACAGGCTAAGAGAGGCTAAGTGTGGTAACCTGCCAAGGTAGCCACTAAGGAAAGCAGAGCCTGGTGGGAAGCAGACCCCAGAGCCGCTCTTACCACCTCCGTGTCCTGCCCAGACACAGGCAGGGGTTGGTGCTACCTGACATCCCCTCCCCTGCTCAGGCCATCACTCCCCAGGGCAGGACAAAGTGCCTTGGGGGATGTTCTGAAATAAGCAGTTGAGTGGAAGGGATGTTGGGGAGGGCTTGCTTTTTTTCCACTCACTAAAATCATACAATGTCAGATCTCAAGCCATCTTCCACAATGTCTACCTCGTTTCACATATAACGAAACCCAGATCCAAAGTAATGGAATGGCCAGTGGCAGCCTGGGAGGGGAGGGCCAGTGGCAGCCGGGACTTCCTCACTGGGGGCCTCACGCGCAGCCCAGCACACTCGAGGATGCTGGGACACCTCTGGCAACCTGTCAGTCCTTAGCTCAGTGCCCATGAAGGCACTCTTCGCCCCTTCGGGCTCCCAGGACCGGGGTTCCGGGCAGAACGAGGCTGCCATCCTCGGCTAAGTCCCTCCCTCTCTCAAAGTCAGCGGTCCGCTGGAGCTGGTACTCCTGTCCCTGCAGACCCTTGTTCCGGCAAGAACGGTTTTCTGCCTGGGGCGCTCTCCCAGTCTCCACAAATCGTTTTTGGAGCTACACACACATCTTTTAAACAGATAATCGATTAATCACTACTGTATGCCAATTACTGAGCTTCCCAAACCTGGCACTGGGCGCGGGCGGGAAAGTGGGCGGAGCTAGGGCGGGGCTGTCGGGGTTGGGTGTGGGCGGGGCGGGGCGGGGCAGGCGCGCGCCGCGGCGGCAGCCTCATTTCCTCACGCGCGCCGGAAGTGGCGGTTGTCGGCGCGGTGGCGTGTGGTGGGCTGTGAGGCGGTGGTAACGCCTGTGCGCGAGGCGCCGCCGGGTATGCCCGCGGCCGGGGAGGAGGCGGCGGGGCGGCGGGGCGGCAGGGCGGCGGTGGCCTTGCGCGGACTGGTGAGCGCGGTGAGTACCCGGCCCCACCCGGCCTCTCCTGCCCGCGGCTCTCGCGGCTCGGGCCGGGGCAGTGCGGGCGCCGGGGCTCGGGCGGAGGGCTGTGGGTCCCTGTCCGGGTCGGGTCACTTCACGGACGAGCCCGCCGGGGGGCCCTGTCCGGATTGGGTCGCCTCCTGGACAAGCCCCCGGGAGGCCGCTGCGGTGTCAGGAAAAGTCACAGTTTTTCGGAGCGGTTTGAGTTCTCTTTTGAGAACGATGCTGTCAGAGGACCGTCGGTTTGGGTGTTTTTTATTTTTATCACTTTTTTTTTTTTTAATCTAACTCACCACCCTCTCTGCATCTCGCAGTGCATAAACTTTGTAGTCAGCTGTTACCACTTTATGGCGTTAAAGTAGTATTCTCTTGACAGCAGCCCCTCGCTGTATCTGCCAGACACCAGGCGCCTTTAAAGATGCACATTTGTGTAGGAATTAGTGGGGCCGAGGAGACTACAGGACAGGGAGCCTCTTGCATTTTCAGTCTTCATCTGGAAAATTGCGCTATCCCTGAACAGCTTGCGGAGGAATAATCTGTAAACGCAATAGTGATGCTTTTATTTGTGATGACATTATTGGCAGAATGAAAATTTAATTACAAATCTGGATCTTTTATCCTTCAGCCTGTTCTTGAGATTTATATGCAGTGTCCGGACATTTAACCTCATTGAAGGTTCTCAGGAGCTGGGTCTTAATTTCTGGTGGAATTAATGTTGTCTTTAAATGTTGTATTAAAACAGTGTTTCCAAACTTGGAGGTGGGAAACCAAGTATTGTATGACTCCGAATGTTAACCTTCATTTTGTATTATTATTCTGATACCATTTGTTTAAAATTGTCTTACGACTGAAAGAATGTAAAAAGGATGTTGGTTTTCCAATATTTATGGCTAAATATGGTTAACTATTCCAATATTTACTGAATATTGACAGTTTGGAAATTACGTTTTTTTCTTAACTTTTTTATTGAGGTATAAAATACATATGAAGTCATCAGGTACATAAATTTAATTGTACAGCTGAGTGGATTTTTATATATTTATTAACTTGTGTAACCACAAGCTAGACCAAATTATACTTACAGAACATTTCCATCATCCCAGGAGTTTCCCTCTGCTTCTTCCAAGTTTTACTCCTGCCTCCCAATCAGTGTTCTGATTTCTGTCATCATCTCTTAGTTTTGTCTATTTTGGGCTTGATGTTAATGGAGTCATGCAGAATGCTCAGCACATTGCTTGTGAGAGTTACCCATGGTGTTTCATGTTTCAGTAGTTCGTTCTTTTTTTATTGCTGTTTAATATTCCATTGGTATGACTATATGACTATTCTGTTGATGGATATTTGTGTTTTCAATTTCTGTTATTACATATTTTGAAGAATACTATGAACATTCTTATAAATGTTCTTGGTGAACACCTTTGTGCATTTCTGTCAGCTATGGAATAACTATCATAAATTAGGCAGAAAATTGTTTTAACCAACATGGAGTCTCTCTTTTTCAGTAGAATTTGTTATTTTAACTTCTGTAAAGATTGGTAAAAAGCATAACTATTTTGAGTTCAAGACTTAAGTGATTCATTACTGTATTATTATTTATTTCTTGGGTTGCACACCTATGACAGTCTTCTACCAGACTGTCATTACTTTTAACTGTTAGATAAGTCTGTTAGAGCTGGTGATGATCTGTCCCTGACGCTTATTGCATAACACTTAGGTAAGAATTGTGTTACTCAAGTTGGTGGTTGTTAGGGGAAACGGAACACCAAAAGGATATGACTAAAAAATGGATTGAAGAATCATGGGATTGCAAGCCAAAGAACTTATCTTGTTGTTGTCATACTATACAAGTACTAGGTATAAAGGTGAAATTGAATTACAGGGTTAGTTACAAATGTGAGTTTACTGCAGGAATACAGTGATTTCCATGTATACTGAGATACTGATACATTTATAATGGGGACAGACAACAGAAATAAGTAGCATGTGAGAGATAGATACATAGAACATGAAGCGATGGAGTTGATGTAAGGAATAGAAGAAAACTTTTTTTTTTTTTAAGATTTTTTTTTTTTAATTTATTTATTTGAGAGAGAGAGAGAGCACATGAGAGGGGGGAGGGTCAGAGGGAGAAGCAGACTCCCTGCTGAGCAGGGAGCCCGATGCGGGACTCGATCCTGGGACTCCAGGATCATGACCTGAGCCGAAGGCAGTCGCTTAACCAACTGAGCCACCCAGGCACCCAGAAGAAAACTTTAAAATTAATATTAGTATGCTCAGATTTGGGAGGGCATCATGCCTATTGAACATATACAGGCTGCCCTGAAAATAATCAGTTCTTGAATATTACAAAAAGTAGATATAGGAAAAAATAGCTATGACATGGAAAATAGATCCAGAGGAGTCAGTGAACAACTAATAGCAGTTCCAGAAAGGAACAGAAATTAGAAGAGGAGAAATAACCACAGAGATCATGAGGGTAGGAGTATCCAGGCCGAATCTTGGGCATCCAGAGCCAAACAGAAAGATGTATCAGGAGACAAAGTACTGGCAAATGTAAATCAGCCCTTCCCTCTCTGGTCTCCATTTCATCTGTGTAGTGGGGATGATCAATAAGTACACCTTTCCAGCAAGCTTATAGAAAGATGTGGCACTGGTTAAGGGTTTCTGGCTATGCTAACAGCTTCTATTTCCCATTCTCCTCCCCTCGCAACTCACAATAGATGCCAGATTTCCCATTCTTAACTTATGGTAGAATGTCAAAAGAAGAAAGGAAGGAAACAAGGAAATTTCTCTAAGTATCTGAGTTTATGAATGGGCTAGTCCATTCATACCGAGAGTCTTTTTTTTTTTTTTTAAGATTTTATTTATATATTTGACAGAGAGAGAGACCGCGAGGGAGGGAACACAGGCAGGGGGAGTGGGAGAGGGAGAAGCAGGCTTCCCGCTGAGCAGGGAGCCTGAATGGGGGCTCGATCCCAGGATCTTGGGATCATGACCTGAGCCTAAGGCAGACGCTTAACGACTGAGCCACTCAGGCACTCCATACTGAGAGTCATCAAAGAGTATTGATAGACACACCTAGATTCCAATGAAATTTATGAACTTCATGGGTAAATTAATATAGTCTCATAAACTTCCAAAGAGAAACATATGGTTACCTATAAAGGAGTGAAAATCAGATGTGCACTTAGACTTCTAATCTGGAACATGGAATGTTAGATAACAGTGGAACAGTATTTAAAAAGTGCTTATCTCTGAACTAAGAAGCTTATCCCTAACCAACCTGTCATTCAAAGTGGGGGCAAAATAGGGGCCCCTGGATGGCACAGTCAGTTAAGCATCTGACTCTTGGTTTCAGCTCAAGTCATGATCTTGGGGTTGTGAGATCAAGCCCTGTGTTGGTCTCCAAGCTCAGTGAGGAGTCTGCTGGAGTTTCTCTCTCCCTCTCCCTCTGCCTGTGCTTGTTCACTCTCTCATTCTCTCTAAAATAAATAAATCTTAAAAAAAAAAAAAAAAGGGGGTAGGGGCAAAATTAAGTCATTTGCACCCACTAGGAATACCAGAGGACATACTGTATCAAGTGAAAAATTAATCCAAGGAAAATAGATGTGGAATTCAAGAAACAGTGACCAAAGAAAATAGTATAACTTATTTCTTAACTCCAAGGCATTAATAACCATAGCTAAGACATGTAATGCAATGCTAAGGAAGGATTCACAGACCAGAGTAATTATAGTTTAAAGTCTACAATCTGGAACAAATACTTAACGTGATTTTAAAAGTTGGTTGTCAAGGTGGGAAATAGGTAAAGCCATGTTGGAAGGCTTATCCTGAGCAAGGGAAAAGCTATAGATACTGACCAATTACATGCTGGAATGAATACTTTAAGGAATTTTTACTTAGCAGTTCCATTTTCAGAGATTTATCCTGTAGGTGAAATAACATGTTTCCACATGTTATGCTGGGATGTTTAATAGTAGCAGTAGGTTTGGAAGGATACACAAAAACTGGTGAAGAGAACTGGGCCTCTGGGATAGAAGGGAGAGGTTTCACTGTATATCCTTATATCATGTTTAACTTTTTTCTCACATGTATTTATTTCATGGAATTTTAGAAATGTAAAAAAAAAAATTTAAGAGTGTACGAAAATGTAAAGATTCAGAGCACAAGTTGCCAAATGTGGCTGGTCACCTATTTCAGTATGACCTGTGACCTAGGAGTGGCTTTTATATTTTTAAGTACTTCAAAACAATACAAAAGAATAATACTTTGTGACATTAATTATAGGTAGTTCAAATTTCAGTATCCATTGGAGTACAACTGTGCTCATTCATTTACACATTTTCTGTGGCTGTTTTTGTGCTTCAAGGCAGGGTTGACTGTGATATTTAGTACATGGCCCTTTACCTGAAATGTTTGTTAACCCCTGGTTTAGAGCCAGAAATAGACCTCCATATGTATAGGAATTTTGCTTATGATAAAAGTGGGATTTCAGGGCGCCTGGGTGGCTCAGTCGTTAAGCGTCTGCCTTCAGCTCAGGTCATGATCCCAGGGTCCTGGGATCGAGTCCCACATCGGGCTCCCTGCTCCGCGGGAAGCCTGCTTCTCCCTCTCCCACTCCCCCTGCTTGTGTTCCCTCTCTCGCTGTCTCTCTCTCTGTTGGAAAAAAATAAATAAAAATATTTAAAAAAAAAAAAAGTGGGATTTCAGATAGTGACAAGAACATGGATTATTAAATAAATGGTAAGAATTGGCTATTTGAGAAAATAAGTTTTATATTAGGATTATTTCCAGTAGGGAAACTAAAATGGAGAAGTCATTCAGGAAGAGACCATTTGACTCCATTAACAACAGCAACAAAACAAAACTTTACGTAGGTGAAATAACACCTAACGCTTATTGAGCACTTAATGCTTGTCGTGTTTTACTTGACTAATTGTTACAATAACACTGAAAGGTTGGTCCTATAATTATTCCCGCTTAACAGATGAGAAAACTAAAGCTTATAGAGATTAAAAAACTTATCTATAATGAAGATTAGAAAGTGGTAGAGCAGATATATGATTTTAGGCCATCTGGCTCCCAAGCCAATTATATGGACAAGACAAAGTAAGAGAAATGTTTATAATCTGTTAATACCATTTTATAGGTATTATCTATGTCAGCACATCTGGGTCTACCTCATTCTTTTTGAATATTGTATAAATGTCTGCAGTTTACTTAATCTTTCTATTGATAGACTTTAAATTGCTTTTATTTTGCAGTTCCATATAGCAGTAGTAAATATCTTATTCATGTGACCATATACTAGTATGAGTATTTCCACAGTATAGAGTCTTAAAATCTTAAAAATGGAATTGTGAATTGCTGGATTAAAAAGCATGTGCATTAAATCAAATTTGTCCTCCAAAAAATAAGGTGTGTGTGTGATGTGTGTGGTGTGTGTATGTGTGTGTGTCTATTTTTAGTTTATCTTTAATCAAAGGAATTGAAACATCTTGGAAGGAACCTTGGCCATCCAGACAAATTACCTCATTTTATAGGTGAGGGCCAGATAGGTTAAGTATTATGCCCAAGATTACACCGCTATTACACTTGACTTTTTTAGTTGTTCTTCCTGTGCCACAGCCTGCTTTTGACACATTTTTCTGTTTTACCTGTAATGATAGCATGAATATTACTGTCATTTGTTTTGCTGAAATCTGGGAACCTTGAATGTAGTTTAATCCAGAAACACTTCTCAAAATGATCTATCTGGTATTACTTGTTCTTAGCACCCAACACAGTGTATCTCTTAGTCAATTTGGACAGCTATAACAAAGTACCATAGACTGGTTTAGGAACAATAGAAACTTATTTCTCTTAGTCTGAGATCAGGGTGCCAGCATAGTTGAGTTCTGGTGAGGGCCCTCTTCTGGGTTATAGACTGTCAACTTACTGTATCTTCACATGGCAGAAAGAGGGCTGTGTTGCTCTCTGGGATCTCTTTCATAAGAGATCCCATTAAGGAGGACTGCACCCTCATGACCTAGTTAACCTCCCAAAAGCCTCATCCCCTAATATTATCACATTGGGGGGTTAGGATTTCAACATATGAATGGGGATTGGGGAGAGAAACGTTAAGTCCATTGCAGTGCCTAACACACACTAGGTACTCAAATATTTTTTAATGAGTACTACCTTCTGGTGATCAGTACTTTTATTTCTAAATACTTACAAACCATTTGTTCAATAACATGTTAAAAAAATCCATGTATCATTGTAACTCATCAATTGCTCAAGAAATAAAAGGTTCTAATTCCTTCCCTTATAAATATTGATACTTCATAATGTTTTAGTTTTGTTTTTCTGATGGTGCTTGTGTTTTCCAAATAATTTTGTGACTTTGTTTTTGTTGTGTAAAAAATGAACTAAAAGTTATAAATTTAGTTTTTGAAAACTTTAGTAAGAAATTGTACAGAAATTTAGGAAGACTATACAGAACTTTTAAAGTAAATAGATTCAAATGGATTGTTTGTATTTTGCAAAAGGCAGTAGGTTACTCTTACTGCAGAAGTTATTTTGGCACACTGCGGTGTAAGTATCATGGAAAGGATGTATGAAATATGTATGAGTAGTACTATAAAATTATAGAATCAAAAGATTGAGTAGAAACTGCTTGAAGGTCATATTGTTATGTAGGGATCAATATCATAGAATGAACTATCTTTATCTTAGTGCTAAAGATATGTCTCAAAATCACAAGGCAAATAGAAAAGATATAATAAGACCTTCAGAGTAATATGTGTTCTACTTTTTTAAGAGAGCAGGTGTTGCTTAATTTTGTTTTTGTTTTTTATTTTTAAGTAATCCCTACACCCAATGTAGAGCTCAAACTCACAACCCCAAGACCAAGAGTCGTATGCTCCACCAACTTAGCCAGCCAGGTGCCCCTCTTATTTTTGTTTTTTAAATTCAAACTTGGGGGTGCCTGGGTGGCTCAGCTGGTTAAGCGACTGCCTTCGGCTCAGGTCATGATCCTGGAGTCCCAGGATCAAGTCCCCCATCGGGCTCCCTGCTCAGCAGGGAGTCTGCTTCTCCCTCTGACCCTCCCCCTTCTCATGCTCTCTCTCATTCTCTCTCTCAAATAAATAAATAAAATCTTTAAAAATAAATAAATAAATTCAAACTTGGAGTCAACAAATCTTCATGCTCATCTT
This sequence comes from Phoca vitulina, assembly GCF_004348235.1. Classification (NCBI taxonomy): domain Eukaryota; kingdom Metazoa; phylum Chordata; class Mammalia; order Carnivora; family Phocidae; genus Phoca; species Phoca vitulina. The sequence goes on along the minus strand of NW_022589751.1, from coordinate 3,408,610 downwards.
CTTAATGAACAAAATGGAGTTTTCTTTAAAATGATTCTTTGGTGCTACTACTAAAACTAAATCTGATTTGGTTTTATTTTTTAAATAGCTTCATTGAGGTATAATGATATACAATAAGCTATACATAAAGTATATAATTTGATCATCTGAACATATGTATACACCTGTGAAATCATCACCACGGTCAAAATGATAGACCATATCTATCACTCCCAAAAGTTTCCTTGTGCCCTTTTACAATTGCTTCCTGTTACCACTTCCCTGGACCCCCACCTGGTCCCAGGCAACCACTGACTCATCTGCTTTCTGTCGCTACAAATTACCTTATATTTTCTAGAATTTTATATAAATGGAATCATACAATACATGCTCTTCTGTTTTTGAACTTCTGTCACTGAGAGTAATTACTGAGATTCACCCATGATGATGCATGTATCGGTATGGCTGTACCACAGTTTATTTATCCATTCACTTGTTGATAAACATTTGAATTGTTTCTAGTTTTGGCTGTTACATCTAAAGCTGCTATGAGCATTTGTATACAAGTCTTTGTATGGACATATGCTTTCATTTCTCTCAGATAAATATCCAGGAATGAAATGATTCAGTCATGATAGGCTTATGTTTAACTTGTTAGGAAACCATAAAACCATTTTACATTCCCACCAGCAGTATATGAAAGTTCTAGTTCTTCCACATTATCACCAACACACCACTTTTTAATTTTAACCATTCTAAAATTAGCCATTCTATGTAATGGTATCTCATTGTGGTTTGACAGTGTTGAACATTTTTTCACGTGCATATTTGAAGTGTTTACTCAAACATTTTGCCAAGTTTTGAGTTGTGTTTGTTCTGTTATTAGTGCATTTCGATAGTTTTTAAGTATATATTCTGAATACAAGTCCTTTATCAGATATATGCTTTGCACCTATTTCCTACAGGTCTGTAACTTGTCTATTCATTCTCTTAACAGTGTATTTCAAAGACCACAAGTTAACAAATTTTGATGAAGTCCAGTTTATCAGTTATGCTGTTACTGTTAGATCAAAGAAGCCTTTGCCTAACTTAAGGTCACAAAGATTTTCTCCTGTGCTTGCTACTACTTTTATAGTTTTAGGTTGTTCATTTAGATCTGTGATTCGTTTTGAATTATATCCTAGTGAATGTGATGTAGTATCTCATTGTAGTTTTGATTTGCATTTCCCTGTTGACTAACGATGTTGAGCCATCTTCGCATGTAGCTTATAGGCCATTCTTAATCTTTTTAGAGAAATGTCTAATCACATCTCTTCCCCATTGGGTTATTTATCCTTTTAATATTGAGTTGTAAGAGTTCTTTATATATTCTAGACACACATCCCTATCAAATATATGATTTACAAATATTTTCCCCCATTATGTAGTTGTCTTTTCACTTTATTGAGGATATCCTTTGCAGGACAAAAGTTTTTAATTTTAATGAAGTCCAATTTATTTATTTTGTCTTTGGTCTTTTGGTGTCATATCTAACAAATAATTGCCTAATTGAAAACCACAGAGATTTACACTTATGTTTTCTAAGAGCTTTATATTTTTAATTCTTATATTTAGATCTTTGACCCACTTTGAGTTAATTCTTTAATATAGGGTGAGGTAGGAGTCCAGTTTCATTCTTTTGCGTGTAAATATCTGGTTGTCCTAGAATCATTTATTGAAAAGACTATTCATTCTCCATTGGATTACCTTTCCACCTTATGGAAGTCAGTTGACTTAATGTGAAGGCTTATTTCTTTTTCTTTTTCTTTTTTTAAATTTAATTTAATTTATTTATTTGAGAGAGAGCGAGCGAGAGAGCACAAGATGGGGTAGGGTCAGAGGGCGAAGCAGACTATCTGCTGAGCAGGGAGCCCAATGCGGGACTCGATCCTGGGACTCCGGGATCATGGCCTGAGCTGAAGGTAGTCGCTTAACCAACTGAGCCACCCAGGCACCCATGAAGGCTTATTTCTGGACCCTAAATTCTATTGATCTATATGTCTATTCCTATGCTAGTACCACACTATCTTTTTTATTTACTTATTTATTGGGGGGAGCACTTGTGGAGGGAGGGGCAGACTCCCCAATGAACGGGGATCCCAACTCGGGGCTCTAGCCCAAGACTGAAATTTCAACCTGAGCTGGAGTCAGACGCTTAACCAACGGAACCACCCAGGCACCCCAAATTAATTGATTTTTAGATGCTAAACCAATCTTGCATTTCTCGGATAAAGCTCACTTGGTCATGTTGTATACTGCTTTTTATGTGGTGATGGATTCAGTGTACTAATATTTTGTTGAGGATTTTGTGTCTGTATCATTAAGGAATATTGGTCTGTAGTTTCAATATCTTTATCTGATTTTGGTATCAAAGTAATACCGGCCTCATAGAATGAGTAGGGAAGTGTGTTCCATTTTTTAAAAAGTTTCTGAAGAATTGGTATTAATTCTTATAAATGCTTGGTAGAATCCACGAGTGAAGACATCTGGGCCTGGATTTTTCTTTGTGGGTAGTTTTTGATTATTAATTTAGTCTCAACATAAGTCTATTCATATTTACTGTTCCTTCTTGAGTCACTTTCAGTGGTTTGTGTCTACATTTTAAAGGGATTTAAATAATTTGAAAACTTATCATTATCCATATTAACATTTCTGATTTCTTCATTGCTTTGTGTTTTCCATCTGGTATCTTTTTACTTTTTTTTTTTTTTTTTTTAGATTTTATTTATTTGACAGAGACACAGCGAGAGAGGGAACACAAGCAGGGGGAGTAGGAGAGGGAGAAGCAGGCTTTCTGCCGAGCAGGGAGCCCGATGTAGGGCTCCATCCCAGGACCCTGGGACCATGACCTGAGCCTAAGGCGGACACTTAACGACCGAGCCACCTAGGCGCCCCTGGTATCATTTTACTTCTGCCTAAGGAATTTGTAGTGCAGGTCTGATGGCAATGAATTCTTTTAGCTTCTTAATGTCTAAAGAATTATTTTCTTTCTAAGATTTATTTATTTATTTATTTGAGAGAGAGCGCATTGCGTGTGTGTGGGTGAAGGGGGAGGGCGGTCTGAGGGAGAGGGAGAGAGAGAAAATCTCAAGCAGACTCCATCCCACAACCCTGAGATCATGACCTGAACCAAAATCAAGAGTCTGACACTTAACTGACCAAGCCACCCAGTGCCCCAAGAATTATTTTGCCTTTGTTCTTGACAGATACTTTTCTGCATATAGAATTCTAGGTTGACATATTTTTCCTTTCAGTTCTTTAAAGATGTTGCTCCACTCTCTTTGTTTTTTAAATGTGATATGTGTTTTTCTTCTGGCCACTTTCAAGATTTTCTATTTATCATAGGATTTGAGCAAGTTGATTATCATGTGCCTGGTTTTAGTTTTCTTTATGGCATTTGTATTTGGTAATCATTGAGCTTTTTGGATCTGTGTTAATACTTTTCATCAAATTTGGAAAGTTTTCAGACTTATTTCTTTAAATATTTCTCTTTGTCCCCTCTCCCTTCTTTAGAGACTCTAATTACATATGTACTAGACTGCTTGAATCTGTCAAACAGCTTTCTAGGTGCTCTATTAATGTTTTTCATTCTTTTTTCCTTCTGTATTTTGCATAATTTCTATTGCAATGTCTTCAATTCATTAATATTTTATTCTGAAATATCTTATCTACTGTTAATTCCATTCAATGTATTTTTCATCTCAGACATTGACGTTTTCATCTCCTGAAGTTCAGTTTTTTTATGTCATCTGTGTCTCTGCTTAGTTTTTTGAACATGAATATCTTTTTAAATACACTTGTAACCATTTTAATGTCCTTTTCTGTGAATTCTAGCATCTGTGTCAGCTCTAGATCAGTTTCAGTCATTGATTATTCTCATTATGGGTTGTATTTTTATTTTTCTTTGTATGCCCGATCATTTTTGTTTGGATGTCAGACATTGTGAATTTTATTTTGCTGAGTGCTAGATATTTTTATATTCTTGTAAATATTTTGAGGCTTGTTGTGCAGTTACTTGAAAACAATTTGATCCTTTCAGGTCTTGCTTTTAAATTTGTTAGGCAAGACCAGAGCCGTGTTTAGTCTAGAGTTAATTTTTTCCCATTACTGAGGCAAGACCTTGTTGAATACTCTATCCAGTGCCCCATGAATTTGAGGTTTTCCAGTCTGTCTGGTGGGAACATGCACATTATTCCTGGCCCTGTATGAATGCTGAGTTCTGTGTCCTCTAATTTTTTTTTTTTTTTTTAGCTTCAGTTAGTTTCTTTATATGCCTGCACTGGTCAGCGCTCTGCTCAATACCTAAAGGGTGTGTTCTTCAGATCTCTGGAGCTCTCTTTCTGTGCAGCTCTCTCCTCTGGTACTGTAACCTTTCAACCTAGCTGCCTTGGTCTCCTCAGACTGTCGGCTCCATCTCTTCAACTCAGCAAGTCAGCTGGGCTCTGCTTAGGAGGGGACTCCCTGTGTTATGGCGTGGAACCTAAGGCAGTAAGCTGGGCAATCGTTTGTTTTTTGTTTCTCCTAAGGACCACTGTCCTTTATTACCTAATGTTCAGTATCTTGAAAGCCATTGTTTTATATTGGGAGGGGTGGGTTCTGGATTTTATTGGTTGGTTTTTTATTCTTTCAAGTGCAGGAGTAAATCTGGTCCCTGTTGTCCTATCTAGGCTATAGAGGAAGTCTCTTTAGTCTGCCTTAAAGAGTAAGAAAACTGATGGCTTCTAAGGTTTCTTTCAACTCTGAGATCTTTGATTTTGTATTATATATCTTTAACACCTCATTTTCCCATCTCCACAGTTATCTCATTCTCTCCTCGCAACGCTTAACTGTTTACTTAGAAATAGTTTGTGCAGGGGCGCCTCGGTGGCTCAGTCATTAAGTGTCTGCCTTCGGCTCAGGTCATGATCCCAGGGTCCTAGGATCGAGCCCCGCATCGGGCTCCCTGCTCTGCAGGAGGACTGCTTCTCCCTCTCCCACTCCCCCTGCTTGTGTTCCCTCTCTCGCTGTGCCTCTCTCTGTCAAATAAATAAATAAAATCTTAAAGAAAAATAAAAGAAGTAGTTTGTGCATAGAAAGTTGCTTGGGATTAACTCTGGGTTATGAATGAAACTTATTTATGATATAAACACATTACATAGAATGATAGCAATCAAGGTGTAACAGCTGAAAAATGGATGTTTTCTCCAACATAATGTATTTAGAACTGTTCTAATCTAGTCTTCTATGATTTGGCTAAAGAGTTCCCTTCAGGAGCTAGGCAAATAAGACTTTAATTGGTATCTTTTATTTTTAACAACCACAGAGGTATGCAAATAACATATTCTAAAGTAATTACAGCAACTTTTCTTTCGTTTCAGTGGGTAATATTCAATTGTAAAAGATTTAACTGGAAGATAAGCATGTAAGGTATCTCAAAACCTGTATTTTGCATAAGGGAGGGGAAAATGACGAACTTGACTTTAATAATACCACTTAATAGTTATAGAACCTTACTTAAACCTTTAATTTTTGAGCTTATTGTTCCTATCCAAAATGAAGATAATATCCACACCATTTTAAAAGGATGACATAGGAAATGTATAAAAATACTTTATAAACCAGTATTCTTCAGGATTTTTGGACCGCAGCCCTCTTATAAATACATTTTATGTAAAGATCTCCTACATATACATATATATAATTGCAATGCAAAACTCACTATATGGCTTTTTCCGCCATCTTGGAGTCTGTGGAGGCCTGCTGGGAACAGGACTCCTATAACGCCAAATCATGTCTGGAAGGCTGTGGTCCAAGGCCATTTTTGCTGGCTATAAGCGGGGTCTCCGGAACCAGAGGGAGCACACAGCTCTTCTTAAAATCGAAGGTGTTTATGCTCGAGATGAAACAGAATTCTATCTAGGCAAGAGATGTGCTTATGTGTACAAAGCAAAGAACAACACAGTGACTCCTGGTGGCAAACCAAACAAAACCAGAGTAATCTGGGGAAAAGTAACTCGTGCTCATGGAAACAGTGGCATGGTTCGTGCCAAATTCCGAAGCAACCTTCCTGCTAAAGCCATTGGCCACAGAATCCGTGTGATGCTGTACCCCTCAAGGATTTAAATTTAATGAAAAGTAAATAAAGGTGTAGATTTGTTCTAAAAAAAAAAAAACTCACTATATGTGGTATACACTGATATTTCCTGTTCTATTTCATTGAAAAGTAATCCTTTATTTAGTAGTGACCCATTAAATGGGTCACATCTCACAGTTTAAAATATATTGTCTATATAAAAAAAAAACTATGAAGTACTATATTAATAAAAAGTAGAGGTACTTAGATTACATACTGTTAGTTCTGTTATCAAGTTTCATTTCAAAATAGTTTGAGTGTAGTATAGTTAAATCATGTCACTATTTTCGCCATTAGCATCTTTGCCATAAGCATTTTTGCTGCGTAGCTAATTGGCCGTAAAGCAAAATCATGGGGAAAAAAAGGACGTTTATTAAAAAGGACATAATGAAACTTGAAAAATGAAGAACAAAATTTAAAAGGCTGCTGTAAAATACAAAATATTTATTTTAAAATGTGTGTAGATTCAAGGCAGTATTACACAAATAACTGATTTTATTTTGTGGATTGTACCAAACCACTTGTCTTCAAAGTCTTTTTTTTTTTCTTTTTTAAGATTTTATTTATTTATTTGACAGAGAGAGGCACAGCGAGAAAAGGAACACAAGCAGGGGGAGTGGGAGAGGGAGAAGCAGTCCTCCTGCAGAGCAGGGAGCCCGATGCGGGGCTCGATCCTAGGACCCTCAGATCATGACCTGAGCCGAAGGCAGACACTTAATGACTGAGCCACCCAGGCACCCCCAAAGTCTTTTGTTTATAGTGTTATACTTTTTTTTTTTTTTTGCTTATTGATTCATGCCCTTGTTCAGCATTGCACTTTCTTTTTTCCCAAAAATTTTTTCCTTCATTAAAGAGGCATCAATTTCCAAATACTAGGATACATATTTGTAACTGAGCTTTCTGTTGTATTGTGAGAGCCTTCTACACTGTTGTTTATTCTTGGCATATTGTCAGGTGTCCACTGATAGACATTCCAAAGTTCTATGGGAAATGTGGGTTCAAAACTCTGCCACTGTATGGATCATTATGAGGGCTAAGATTTGTATGATATAAAAACGGGAGTACTGCATCAATGGAGAAGTGAAACCAAACTGTCATCCAGTCGATGAAACAAAGAAACTGTCAAACCAAACTGTCAGCCAGTTATTTTTTAATCTTTTACAGCAGAATTGCCTTATGGCCTATTAGCTATGCAGTGAAAATGCTTGTGGCAAAGATGCTTACAGCAAAACTACCTGGAACCTAGTTAAATATGTATAACTTTATTAATAACTAATACAAGATTATGACTCTACATTTTCAGTTTTAGTCTTTCTTTTCCTAATAAGCAGGCTAGTAATAACTTATAAATAGTTAAAAGAGATACCTCTGAGTTTTATCTTTCAAATAATGACTTTCCAGTCATTTCTTATGCTAAGAATTATGGTTGTGAGACATGGTAAAGTCCTAGGACTAATATTAACTTTGCATCCTTATTTTTTAATTAGATGCTTCTCTTTATACCGAAATTTTTTCCTGTTTTTTTTCTACATCACTTGAAACAAGCTTTACAATCAGTAAAACAGATGCCATCATATCAAAACTTCCTTGTAGTGAATTAAAATTTTCATGATACTTGGTTATCATTTGGTTAATGAAAGTAATAAATGGCTCAAGGGTAGTTAAGTCCATCATTTTTGGTCTACTAGCTATAAGAAGTTTGAATCTATCCTACATTTTTATACAGAGATGTGCCACAGAAAAGAAAAAGAAAAAGGCATTCAGGCTTTCCTAATCACTAAGAAGGTGACTAGGATTGATGTTCCCCAATGATCTTCCATAGGTTCTGCTGCACTGGTAGAAACCATTTCTATTAAAAGCCTGCTGGGGGGCACCTGGGTGGCTCAGTCATTAAGCGTCTGCCTTAGGCTCAGGTCATGATCCCAGCGTCCTGGGATCGAGCCCCACGTCGGACTCCCTGCTCAGCGGAATCCTGCTTCTCCCTCTCCCACTCCCCGTGCTTGTGTTACCTCTCTCGCTGTGTCTCTCTCTCTGACAAATAAATATTTTTTTTAAAAAAGCCTGCTGGAGTATCACATATCCTTCTTGACAAATACTTTGTTAGAATGAAAGTTCTCTCTGCAGCGGAGGCCTCCTTTGCCTCCTATCTCCTAAATTTAATGCTCTCTATTTATAGAATTAAGCATCCTTAGTTTAAAAAGAAATATGGAAGAGCTCACACAACTGGTTATGGTATGAACAGTAGTGTGTGATTTTACATTTATAAATGGTTTTTGAATTTTTTTCCCAGTAGATAAACATTAAAATGGTCATGATTTTTCTTTAAATAGACTCTAAACCTTTCCAGACTTGTAAGAAATCTGTTGCTGTGTAATACAGTGGAAAGAATTATGTGATCTAATGCTCAAATAATCTATGGGAGGACTTTGGATGTAAAAATATTTCTTAATGTGTTTTCCAGATGTCTGTGACCTTTTGGAATTGTCCCTCCCCTCACACACACACTTAATTGTAAGGCTCTTATATTGGTTGGGTTCAGCCATAGAAATTAATGAAGTAGAATGCTTGAATTAAATAAACTGGAAGAAAATATCTCTCCCTAGTAAGCCATTATCAATGTAACAAAAACAATTTATGGAAACTCAGTTCCCAAATGCTGATATGCTCTACGTGGGAAATGGCATATTAATCTAAATATTGTTAATAAAGAGTTACAAGTGTTAAGATTTTCAAATCATTAGAAACCGTAGTATCTCTATAACACAAAGTATGCTAAACATAATTTTAATGTTTCTTTGTTTCATTCAGGAGGTTATGGTTGTGTAGACATTCTGGTTAAAAGTATTACATGTGGCATTTTAGTGTTTTGTAAGATACTTCTCTTAATACTTTCTCCCAACATTTACTGCATATTCTACATTGTATTAGCACTTCTTTTGGTGTTCTACATATAATAGTCACATCGCTAAGTTTACTGAAACTACCAACAATTTGATCTGCTTAAGGAAACAAGATTCTGATTAATTCTATCTGTTTCTTTCAGAAAAATCACCACCCATATAATGGAATTTTATCTGATTCTGTAGATCAGATTTCTTTATTCTGGATATCATAACAATACAGGAAGTATGCACTATTTTTCATTTCTGCAACTAGTCTTCACTGCTGAAGGAAGAAATTTTTTAAGCTATAGCAGAGTTCATCTTGGTACCTTTAATGGAAATTCTGATTTTGTTTTTAATTTTTGATAACCTTTTGCTAAAGGTATGAACAACCAAAGAACTTATCTTGTTAGGCAAGTCCACATTAATAAGAATGCCTAGAAGAGGATTGATTCTTCAGACCCGGACCCACTGGCTACTGTTGGGTCTCGCCTTACTCTGCAGTTTGGTATTATTTTTGTACCTTCTGGAATGTGCCCCCCAGACTGATGGAAATGCACCTCTTCCTGGTGTTATTGGGGAAAATTATGGCAAAGAGTATTATCAAGCCCTCCTACAGGAGCAAGAAGAACATTACCAAACCAGGGCTACCAGTCTAAAACGTCAAATTGCCCAACTAAAACAAGAATTGCAAGAAATGAGTGAGAAGATGAGATCATTGCAAGAGAGAAAAAATATAGGAGCTAATGGCATAGGCTATCAAGGCAACAAAGAACAAACACCTAGTGATCTTTTAGAATTTCTTCATTCCCAAATTGACAAAGCTGAAGTTAGCATAGGTGCCAAATTACCTAGTGAGTATGGAGTCATTCCCTTTGAAAGTTTTACCTTAATGAAAGTATTCCAGTTGGAAATGGGTCTCACTCGCCATCCTGAGGAAAAGCCAGTTAGAAAAGACAAGCGAGATGAATTGGTAGAAGTTATTGAAGCTGGCTTGGAGGTCATTAATAATCCTGATGAAGATGATGAACAGGAAGATGAGGATGGTCCCCTTGGAGAGAAAATGATATTTAATGAAAATGACTTCATAGAAGGTAATGTGAAAAATATGTTGGTCCATAGTTACGTTAGTATGACAGTGCTTTTATTCTATGCTGGTAATATAAGTCAGTCATTATTTACAGTATTGAAATATTTGAGTTTTTACCCACTTCACTCCACCAAGAATTTGAAGTGGCTTTTTAAAAAAAGTTATAATGTGACCGTAATAAAATAGAGGACCAGGGAAATAGAATAAATCTAAATTTATATAGAAGAATACTATATAGGGCTCAAGTTGAAGGGCTCTTAGGGCTATGTATGTATTTGTACATGTATGTTTTTGCATTCCTCTCTTATCTGGTCTTGATGTTCCTTTTTTGTATTTTTCAAAATGTATGAACTAAGGTTCATGATTTGAAAACCATTTGATAAAGGAAAGAAAAAAACCTTAATTTAGTAGATTGATGGTTATTCTATATTTTAAGGGGAGGAGAAGCACATGTCAGAACATCTAGGGGGCATATATAGTTTTGAAAAGCATATTTGGTGTTTGGAAAAGTAAAGAAACCTGTTTTCCTAATACAGACTGCAGAAGGGGCATGGGATGTGTTACATATCAAGATGGAGTATGACTCAAAAGTTGAGGAACACTTCTGTAAACTTAAGATATTTGCTGATTGATATAAATAGAAATACAGATCCGCACCCATCTCCATCTTAATACCTCCTGCTAGATATTTAATGACAAACTTAAAACCATTTTGGATATAAATCTCTCTTGAAAGTTCTCTTTGCTTGATTCTATGAACAGTATACCACATATAGTTTCTTTGGCTTTGAATCATCGTGGGTAGTACTTGCTATACTACAAGATAGCAGTACCTTGAGGGGCGCCTGGGTGGCTCAGTCGTTAAGTGTCTGCCTTCGGCTCGGGGCATGATCCCAGGGTCCTGGGATTGAGCCCCGCATCGGGCTCCCCGCTCTGCGGGAAGCCTGCTTCTCCCTCTCCCGCTCCCCCTGCTTGTGTTCTCTCTCTCTCGCTTTCTCTCTCTGTCAAATAAATAAATAAAGTCTTTAAAAAAAAAAAGAAAGATAGTAGTACCTTGAGACTTTTGGAGGCCATCAGGGAGGGCATTGTGCTTTTCCATGGTACTTCAGCTGTCTTTTCATTGTAGCCACTTCTTTTTTCTTTGTCACTTACTGCAATTTTGGGTGGGTTGTTTCTCTCAAAACTCTTCTAATTTTTCTGCAAGCTCAGCTTTTTGTCTTTTCACCATATTTGTAGTTTATGGCAGAATTGAAAGCTGCTGAGGAAATAACTCACTAAAGTATAAAATGTCTTCACATCTGCCTTAAAAAAGAAAGGAAGCCATGTCAGTTTTGTATTCTCAGCTTCTGCTTATCTTATAACTCTCTTTGGATTCTTTCACTGACAGGATTTTTCTCTGCACGGAACATATTTTGTCCCCCACTTTTCTTCCACTCTGCTACCCCCCTGGCAAAAATAAAAAATAAAAAATAATTACTCATTATTCAGTAACTCCTATTCCTTTTCCAGACTTCAGCTTAGATGTCGCTTCATTTAGAAGTCGTCTCCAACCTGCAAGTCTTAAGATAACAGTATTTCTGTGTTCTTTTGTAACCTCTACCTTGTGTCCCTTCTCATAGCACTTGTCATAGTATATGGTGTTGCCCATTTCCTGATTTGTAGTTCCTCTTATGCTGTAAGCCTCAGGAGAGAGTGGATTGGTCTATCTTGTTCATTGTTTTATTCCCAGATATTGACTGACTCACACATCTATAGGTCTTCCCTCTTTCCTGAATGTCACACTTAAAAATCAGATTGCCCAGTAGACTGCCAAACTTTTCTCCTGGAGGTATCTCAAGTCACCATATTTAAATCTGTACTAATTTTTCTTTGACTTAACTCTCTTGAGAGAGAGAGAGTAAGTGTGTGTGTGTGTGTTTGTAGAGTGAAATATATATCACTGTATTGTTTTTATTTCCTTATTTTTCTGTCTCTCTCACTAGACTGACCGTTCCTCAAAACCAGGACTATATAGCCCTCTTTATACCACCAGTGAGTGACACAAAGGCACTCCATTCATTTAATGGAACTGAACCAAGCAATAGAAGTTTTGACGCTCAGGTCTAGAATTTAATATTGGTAGAAGTAATTTATTTTCATCGTATGATTATTATGTTGATAGGCTCTACTAAAAAAGTCATATGTAAAAAGGAATAATTGTGATTTGGAGCATATTTATGGATTGACTAATAATAGAGCAGTGAACATTTTTTTTTAACCTCTCCTTTTAAAGAAATTATTGTTTACAACTGTACAATGGAGATAATTATTTTCACAAAATGATTAAAAACACTACATGTCTGGTTTTGCACTTTTGATCTTTGAGTAAAATCAATATTCACATTGAATTTATAAACTTTGACATGGAGACATCTTTGTCCCTAACTCTTTCCTTTAGGTTATTATCGCACCGAGAGAGATAAGGGCACACAGTATGAACTCTTTTTTAAGAAAGCAGACCTTATGGAATATAGACATGTGACCCTCTTCCGCCCTTTTGGACCTCTCATGAAAGTGAAGAGCGAGATGATTGACATTACTAGATCCATTATTAATATCATTGTGCCACTTGCTGAAAGAACTGAAGCATTTGTGCAGTTCATGCAGAACTTCAGGTAACTCTCAGGGCTTAATGATTTGGCTTAGCACTCCTAAAAAAATCACATTTCATGCAGATTTACTTAATTTATCTTCACTGAGTGTGATTACTTAGAATTACAGAGTAATTTTATAGGCTTTGGGTAATCTTAGTTTTTGATATTCTCTTTTTTTAAAGCATGTATAATATATTGTGTTATTGACAGTTTAAACTTTGAAGTAAATTGAGAGTGACAACTATTAGAAACTACATTTGATGACCTTTATAATTGTGTGTGAGTTCATTTTAGGATGAGTTGAATTTTTAAAAATAACTTTATTGAGGCATAATTTACATACAATAAAACCCACATATTTTAAGGATACCGGTTTCGTGACTTTTGACAAACCTGTACACTCATAATTGCTTTCACAATCAACACATAGGACATTGCTATTTCTCCATAAAATTCCCTTGAGAACAATTGGAATTTTAAAATTGAAATAAATTTTAGAAATATAAACATTTAACTAAAAATGAGAGAGTTACTCCATCTTGAGAAGCAGAGATTTTAACAATTTTTAAAAGAATTTTTCCTTTTTTTGTCATTAAATTTGGATATTTTAAAATGCTGAAGTGTTAAAAAATTAAGTATGTATTAGGGTAGCTATTTGAGGAAAGTTTTACCTTTTTGTTTTAATTTAACAGTTGCCATGTTTTTAATATTTTAATATGCTAGTTTTGATTCTTTATAATCTCAGTCTTTATTCTCATATTGAAATCATTGGATTTAAAAGTTAATGCTGTTCTGTAGCAGACTATCTAGAAATCATGCTTCCAAATGAGTTTTGCCTGTTTGAAATCGCTCACTTGAGATCTGATTTTCTGAAGCATTTTTTACTGCTTTTCTTGGAATTGCTTTCAGATGCTACATTATTCTTTACAGTAAGTAATCTCAGCCATGGCAAATATTTATTCCTTGATGATAGGTATAATTTCTGGAATTAGCCAGTCTAAAGACAAAATAACTCTTGACCAACAACTTGAATATTTATTTGGTTTTGAACTGATTAGACTTCTTTCCTTGAGTAGCTTGTAATTTGCTTCTGAAGGCAATACCAAAGCAAAAGTTCCAAAAATATTTTGAAATATGGCAACTTCCATGGACCTCCAAGGGCTATATTCATGTGCTTATGTTGTTATTCGTTTGCTCTGATGCCTTTAATAATTCAGCAATATTACCACTTTTATATTTACTTAAAGCTTCATGCAGTGTCATTCTATATGAGTAATGCCTCATTTGTTTTGTTAAAGCTCCATGTGATTGCTTTCTGAATGAGTAGTGCCTTATATATTTTTGAATGAACTTTATTTTTCAATTCTGTTAGGGATGTGTGTATTCATCAGGACAAGAGAATTCATCTCACAGTGGTATATTTTGGTAAAGAAGGACTATCTAAAGTCAAGTCTATCCTAGAATCTGTCACAAGGTTGGTGAGCCATGTCCAAATTGAAGTCCTTGATATATAACATTAGAAGAATGAGAATTTCACATATTTAATGAGTTAATTTTTAATAGCTGCTATTTAAAAGTTGTCTGAGCACATGAGTGGTGGTGCTAATAAGTTCCTCATTTCACCCCTCAGTTCACTCATGCAACTCTAAATGATTCATCTTCCCTGTTCTCTTGGCAGACAGCCTGGCATTATCCGGGCCCTCACTCTGTGGCCCGCCCACCTTCTGTTTATTTGCCTCCATTTATTACTTCTTCATTCCCTTCTGTTGGACTCTTCCCCTTTCTCTAAATCTAATCCCTGCACTTTGATACCATCTCCTGAGCTTTTCTCTCACTTGTCACCTTTCTTTCCATTTTCCCAAGTTCCTTCTTCTTGCCCTGCAAATGATGCTTAGGTCTCTCCTGTCCTTAAGCCACCACCAACTGACTCTGTAGTACCCAGTAGCTACTGGTAGGTTTCTGTCCTTTCATAACTACACCTCACAGAGCAATAGTTCTCTAATCAGGCAACTCATATAGTACCTGGCACATAGTAGGTACTCAGAGGTTTGAATGAATGAATTAGTAATTCCTTAATACTCCGTTATTAATTCTATAGCTTTTCAGCCTTTTCATCTCTAAGTTATGGGCCCAAAGTTATGACCTAACTGCCAAATTCAACCTTTTCTCTGTCATCATCTTTGATCGCTTTTTTACATTTGATGCCTAACGAGTACTTCCTTCTTGACACGTTCCTCTGATGTTTATAAAATGTATATATTTTGTAAATGTAAATATGTTACAATGTAAGATATTAGGTTGATTGTCTTTTTGGACCAAGCCAACTCTGTATCCTTTTACCTGCTTCTTTACCTTTCTGCTAGTTGTGGCCATTCCCTAAGAGTCCAGATTTGGCCGGCCATTCTTCTCGAATCGTTCAACTAACATTCCTTGAGTCCCACCAACTATGTTCCAGGTACACTGCTCAGGAGTCTGACTGGGGTGGTTGGAATAGATGGGCACAGAAGAGGGTGTTACAGTCCCTCCCCTGAAGGGACTCTCACAGCACATGTATAAAAAACAAATATTGTCTTTTCTTCCCCCTACACACTAGCTGCTTCTCCTGGTGGCCCTCTTTCAGTTCAGACTAAGACCATTCTCATGATCCCCTGGGCTTAATGTCTGAGAGCTAGCATCTTTCATTCTTTACCTCTAGTCAGTTCTTGCTTACTGCACGGGACGTCTTCCCTGTCCTCTCCTTGCTGCTGCCACCACCCTAACCCAGGTTCCCCCTCCCTTCATTTCTTTCCTTCTCTTCCCTCTTTACCATTTTCAGGTCACCCACTAAGTGCCAGGCACTTACATTGTTATTACTGAAGCTGTCCCTGCATTAATCAAGACTCCTCTGTGGCACATGATGGAAACCCCTCTTGAACTTGCTTAAGGAAACTGGGAGTGTTATGGAAGAATCTTGGATAGCTCCCAAACTAAAGGGATTATTACAGCTAAATTTGGGGAAGAAAACCAAAACAGCTTTAATATCTTAGGGACTGGAACCAGAGACTTGAATACCATGAAAATTCTCTTGTTGTCTTCTTGTCTGTTTTTCTCTGCATGTTGACTTCATTCTCCTGTTGCAGATTGGCTTCTTCCACATGTGAGGTATATGGCTGTTGGCGGCTTTGGGCTCACATCTTCTCAGCTTTGCCATCAGAGAGGAAAGAGCTTTCTCCCAGATCCAGTTGAGAAAAGCCCAGGGAAGGAGTTTTGCCCACTCTTGAGCCGGTCGCTATGGCCAGGTGGGGTGGGGGTATTGTGATTGGCCCAGCTTGAGTCTGGTCCCCGCCCCTAGGAAATTACTGTGGTTGGGGTATCCTATGATTAGTTCCTCCACTGGGTGCTGGGAGTGTGAGGTGGTAATCAGCAGTTTTGCCAAAAGAAGGGAGAGATTTATATCCCATGAGAAGGGCAGTGTGGCCATTCAGAGCATGTGGAGTCCACTCTATAAACTATTTGAGCCTTTGCTTCCATCTCTCCATTCCCCATTCTATACTGTTATAAGGAGTAATCTTCCTAAAATGTCCCTTTTTGATCTGGCCATACCCTAGTGCAGCAGTTCTCCAACTTTAACATCAGAGTCACCTGGAGTGACTTGTCCCAAGAGAGACACAGATGCTCAGCATCACCCCTAGTATCTGATTCAGGGGTCTGGGGTGGGGCCCAAGATTTTGCATTTCTAATGCTTTCCCAGGGGAGGCTGATGCTGTGGGTGTAGGGACTTCACTATGAGAACCACTGCCCTGGCAGAAAAACTCCTCCTTGCCTCGAGGACACCGACCAACTTCTTTAACTTCTCACAGAAGGCACTCCTCAGTCTGACCCTTTTCTGGTCTTCTCTCATTGTTCCCATTTTAGGATCCCTTTGTTCTAATCCAGTTTGTCTAATCCCTGTTCTCTAAAATGCTTTCTACTTTCTTACCTCTTTGCCTTTGAGAATAATTAATTGGAATAACCTTTAAACTCACTACTGAATTCAGGAATTTAATCAAGGCATAACTTAAATTCTGCTTCTAACATCTCTAGTCTCTACTCTCAGACAAAAGCAATCTTTTTTCTCAGAACTGCTGTTCATTCATTCATTCAGCAAATATTTATTGAACTCCTACTCTTTGAGGAGGTGCACTGTATCCACAGTAATGAACAAAACATAATCCCTGCTCTCCTGGAGTTTACGTTCCAATGGGGGGAGACACTCGAACAAACATGTCTGGTGGTGCTGAGGAAAGCAAAGCTGGGCAGGGGGATAAAGATTAAAGAGAAGGAGGTTGGGGCAACTTCACAAATGGTACGAGGGGGATCCTTCTGATAAGGGGACATGTGAGCAAAGATCCGAAAAACACAAGAGCACTCTTTGAATGTACCATTCATATGAAATGCATTGTTTATTACCAAACATGGCCATTTTTCCATGAGTATATTTCTTATCTCCCCAATAAGTTTTTAAGATCCTGAAGGGCAGTGACCCCTTAACACTTTTTAAACTCACACCACCAGCATGTTGCCTCAGATATGGGCATTTAGTAATATCTGTTCCTGATGATGATCATACATGTGAATCTGATGATTTCCTTTCCCTGTATGACTGTAGAACCAAAATAAAAAAATACTTGAAGTATAAAACATATTTTGTAAGTCTTGTTGAAAGAAGAGAGTTGTTAAACTTTAAGTGGGACTTATCCTTTGTTGTATATGCTTTCCTCCTAGTGAGTCTAACTTTCACAATTACACTTTGGTCTCATTGAATGAAGAATTTAATCGTGGACGAGGACTAAATGTGGGTGCCAGAGCTTGGGACAAGGGAGAGGTCTTGATGTTTTTCTGTGATGTTGATATATATTTCTCAGCCGAATTCCTTAACAGCTGCCGGTTAAATGCTGAGCCAGGTGCGTAAAATGTTGGTAGATAAGCTGAGTGTAGAAATTTAGAACAGTGTCAGCACGTCCCATATTTTGAATCAAGTTAATTATGTTTTCTTAAAGTTATAATAGGCATATTTTAACTGGAATATTAAGCAGAAAAGTGAAAATTTACCTCTGTGCAGTTCATACCCCTCTTCTCTTGTGGCCAAATTCCATTGCCAAAATTTGAATCCAAATAAACAAAAGCAAAGAAAATGTCTTAAAATTGACAAGGAGGAAGCAGCACTTATCAGAAAAAGAGCCAAGCAGACAACGTGGAGTGTGTGAGAGAAGCACTTTACCTCAGGCAGGTGATGCCAACACAGAGGCACACACACATGAAGAAAAAGATACAGACGGTGCTTGGCATCCATACTATGTATTTGGGGATCATTTACTATACTTTATGTTGTAGGTATTTTTTGAAAATGTATGAGCAAATGACATTTTTATAACTCAAATCTTACTTTAATGTGAAAAGGAAGTTTTCTGTGCCAAAAATAATCCCCTAGTAAATGTTTTTTTGTGTAAAACTATTCATATTATGCAAATTATTACCCTACTGATTATTTTCATGGGGGATAATTGTCAGGAACTCTTTGAGCACCTAGTGAATAAATGAGGGTTAGGTTTACTTTTGTTGCACCAGACAGTATGAAGTTCACAATGTGGAAGTTGAGGGAAACATATTTGCTCAATGTAAAAGAAATACTTTGTCACTGAGAATTGAACGTCCATCCCTAAGTGAGTTTTAACAAAGGTGAGATGAGCATCTAGTAGCGATCTTGTAATAGAAAGGCTGCCACATTGCCACAGGTACTTGGCAGTTACTGAGCACTTCATATTATCATGTCTGACTGAGGCCAGTCTTAGCAAGGAGTTCTCTGTGGAGGGGAGATGGGCTCCTGAGTCTTTACAGGTCCCTTCACTGCTTCAATTTGAATACTAATGACAAGATTTTCTGCAGAATCTGTTAGATCAGGTTTTTTTAACTCTTCCCAACTTTTCCAAATCTTACCAAATCTATCTGCAGTTCTGTATTTTAATTATTCTGTACAAATCTGTTCATTGTACGTATTCTTTGGATTTACTGTTTCTATGATTCATTTCAAAGGGTGGATTTAACAGATGTTTCTAAGTTCTTGGTGATTGTCAGAGGTTAACCTACATCTGTCACTGCTAATTTGATGAAATGATGAGTAATAAATAGCTCACCTGTTGAATAACTGAGCAAACACCTTTGTGTGTCTCTCCAAAGTCAAGGGGAGTAAATGTGTGTTACACCCTTTAGTCTGTTTTTTAGTCTATTTTAGGTTATAACTTTGTAGCTTGGCCTACTGATATGTTATAAAATCATCATTATGTTCATCAAATCAGCATGATGTTTGGTAGCCTGAAAATGTACAAAATACAATATTGATAAAGTCATCATATATGACCAAAGAAATATCAGTATTAAATATTGATAACGCAGTACTGATCAGTCTTTCGTTTTATGACTTCATTGTGTGATATAACCATATATTTTAATTTATAGGTAAAAAGGTGTTTTACCCTGTGGTGTTCAGTCTTTACAACCCTGCCATTGTTTATGCCAGTCAGGATGTGCCACCACCTGTGGAGCAACAGCTGGTAAGACTCATTGTCAGTTACGGAAGGCCCCAAAGCTCCTTGCTAGGTTCCTTTATGTTTATTTCACAAGTAGAAAAGAAAGTTTCAATAAAAAACTGTAGTTTTTTTTTTTTAAGATTTTATTTATTTATTTATTTATTTGAGAGCGAGTACAAGCAGGGGGAACAGCAGAGAGAGCGGGAGAAGCAGGCTCCCCGCTGAGCAGGGAGCCCGATTCGGGGTTTAATCCCAGGACCCCAAGGTCATGACCTGAGGCAAAGGCAGACATTTAACAGACTGAGCCACCCAGGAGCCCCAAAAACCTGTAGTTATTGATAGTTATAAGTTTTTTTATTTTAAATAAACATATTATGTTGGAATAATTTAGATTTACAGAAAAGTTGGAAAGATAGTATAGAGCGTTCCTGTACTTCACCCAGTTTTCCCTCAGATTAATATCTTACGTAATGATTTGTCAAAATTAGAAATTAACATTGGCAAGTTACTGCTAACTACACTATAGATTAGGATTTCACCAGTTTTTCTACTAATGTCCTTTTTCCTGTTCCAGGTTCCAGTCCAGAATACTATATTGCACTTAGTCTAAGGCTAAAAGTCTTAGTCTTTTATTGTTAATATTAAATAAAAATGGAAACAACTAAGAAGTCAATTTAAGATGTTAAAAAAATGAATAACTCTGAGGAAAGAAATAAAGGCAGAAATTAATGAACCAAAAATAATAGTTTGACTAATATATAGGAGCTTATTCTTTATGTGCAAAAAAATTTTTTAACCAAAGTGAGCAGATTTGGAGTAAAAAGGAAAATACAACTGAGAGAAATCAATTTTATATGGTACATTTTAAAAATAATAAATAAAAGATTTGAGAATTTGTAAACTATTAACACAAGCAAAGTTTGTGTTAGCATTTTATAAATAGAAGAGATGGAAGCTCTAAAAAGACTAAGAACTACTTAAAAAATTAGAACAGTTACCAAAAAAATTACCCTGCAGGTACATAGGTATGATGTTTTACTGGTGAGTTTTTCCAAACTTTTGAAGAACAGGTTAAATTAGTACCACATGATCTACTTAATAAATTTTATGAAGCCAACATTCTCTTCAGATCAACACGTGGCAAAGTGTCTATATACACACACCCCTCTACCTTATCTGTAGGCCAGTATTACTTAGGAGTATAGACACAAATGGGATCAAAATGGAGAACCAAGTACCCACATTTGCCTTACCTAACACTAAATCCTTTGTAAAAGTGAATTACTAAAAAGAAAAAAGTGTATTAGCATTGGAAAATGAGAGAAGTACCATTGGTAGAAAATTTTGAGAAATTTATGTAAGATGGCAGTAGTTGGCATAGGATTGAGAGAGGAAAGAAGAATCTGAACATGTTCAGAAGAACACAAGATGGGGCTGCTCTGTATCCTCTGAGTTCAATAGAAGACAGAGAGTGGTGGAGTACATATTTTCTGGGCGTGTGCTAAGAAACAGGAATCACAGGGATTGGACTGCAGGCTGCGGCAGTGTGTGTGGTCCCTGGAACAAGAAATGCAGTGTAGGGTTTTGGGAATATTGAGTTATAGGTTGGATAGGGAGCCCCGGGCTCTGAAAAGGAGCTGCTGCTGGCACATTGTGCCCAAGACCACATTCGGCCCCTCTTCCACTATTACTGGAGATAGGCCCCTGTAATCATAGCTAACAGCCAAGGGTTTTTGAACAATGATTTTTTTTTTTTTTTTTAAGTATGCTCCACGCCCAGTGTGGAACCCAACACAGGGCTTGAACTCAAGACTCTGAGATCAAGACCTGAGCTGAGATCAAGAGTTGGACGCTTAACTGACTGAGCCACCCAGGCGCCCCTGAACAATGATTTTTGAAACAAAAATCAGTAGCAGTTAACCGAGAGTAGCCAAACCAACACTACGAAAGAGAGGCACCAAATTTTAATAAACAGAAAAGATAACACATGAGAATATGAATACAGAATGAAAACAACTTTAAGATAAATATGTCTTTAGAGAGAGAAAACATTAAATTCATATGACCAGATTTGTTGCTGAAAAAGTTCAACTTGGAAATTGTGAAAATCTGAAACTCACTAAATGGGCTGAATAGTAGAACAGTCACAGTTGAAACAAACTTGTAAACTAGAAGACAAGCCACCTGGGCACACAAAGACCAAGAGATAATGTGAGAGAAAAAATGAGACATGAGGAATCACTCAAGAAGCTCCCAAAATTGTTAATAGGCGTTCCAGAAGGGAGAGAAAAGAGAGAACAGACAGTGGAGGAAATAGAAGAAAACTTCGAAGAGCTAAGGAAAGACAAGTCTGGCATTTGAGAATCTGTCTACAAAGGAGTACGAATCAGATTGGCGTTTGCCTTCTTTTTGATGATATTGGTGCTAGAAGACAATAAAACAATACCTTGAATGTTGTGAGAGAAATAACTTTAATTCTGTAATATTTGACCTATTTGAGGGCAAAATAGATATTGTTGAATATTTAAGGACTCAAAGTTTACTTCTTACAGACCTCCTCAGCAGAATGAGAAATGAACCCATTTGAAAGAAGACCTGAGAATAAAACAGTAGTCACCACCACCAAAACCCCAGTAAAACTTTTGTTTAAATAGTTGTTGATGAGACACATAATAAAAAAGAAATGAATAGCAATTGGGGATTTAAAATTCAAAGGGTACACACAAATGTGTATTACCTAGCTCTGTCCCCTGAGAGGACCTAGAAGCAGTAATACGGTAAGAGTAACAAGCATACGCAGCTCCCAGATCTTAGTGCAGGGACAGGAAATCAAGGAGCCTGAAGCTCCAGAAAGGAAGGCAGTACTCAAAAAAAAAAACAAAAGGATGAGGGTGTGTCAAAGGGACACAGGAGCCTGAAAGAACTCCCTCCCAATGGCAAAGTTGGAACAATTTGAGCAACAAAATAAATAACATAGTACTGGATTGCAACCCCAAGCATAAAATAAATATCCATGAGTCCATACTGATATAAATAAATTAGCGAGTGAATAAATAATAATAATAAACTGATTAGATAAGAGTAGATAAGGGAGAAGAGCTTAATCTTTGCTACAGAATTCCAAATAACTTATGTTGATACTTTCTTTTCCAGTAGGTGGAGCTAGGTGACTCACTTCTAAAGAATTGAGTATGGAAAGAGAACTTTTCAGTGGAGAAACCTGGCAGACACCACCTTAAGCCAAGTAATGAAGGTTAACATTACCAGCGTTACTATGCACCCCTGATTTGATGTAGCAAAAAGGGCATTTCACTTCTGTGGCCTTCCTTCCAAAAACCTAATCATGAGAAACACTTCAGACAAACCCAAATTGAGGAGTATTCCACAAAATACCCCACCAATACTCAAAAGTGTCAAGATCAAAGGTGCCTAGCTGGCTCAGTTGGAAGAGCACGCGACTCTTGATCTCAGGGTCGTGAGTTTGAGCCTCACGGTGGGTGTAGGTATTACTAAAAAAATAATAATAAACTTAAAAAAGTGTCAAGATCATCAAAAACAAGGAAGACTGAGAAATTATGACAGTTTCTCAGGAGACCAAGGAGACATAACAAATAAATGCAATGTGGTGCCTTGGACTGGATCCTGGAACAGAAAAAAGGACATTAAAGGAAAAACTGCATCCAAATAAAGTCTAAAATTTAGTTAATAGTGGGGCACCTGGGTGGCTTAGTCAGTTAAGCATCTGCCTTCAGCTCAGGTCATGATCCCAGGGTACTGGGATTGAGTCCCGCATTGGGCTCCTTGCTCAGCAAAGAGTCTCCTTCTCCCTCTCCCTCATGCGCGTTCTCTCTCTCTCTCTCAAATAAATAAAATCTTTAAAAATAAATGAATAAAATAAAATTAAGTTAATAGTAATATACTAGTGTTGGTTTCTTAGTTTTTATAAATGTACCACAACAATGTAAGATAATAACATTTAGGGAAAGTTAAAACTAGGTGAGAAGTATATGGGAACTCTCTTTACTACTTTGCAACTTTTCTGTAAATCTAAAATTACTCCAAAATAAAAAGTTTGTTTATAAAAAAAATTACTTGGTAAACAAAGTGCTAAATGGAGTCAATATGTGAGGGTGAAGAGGAATGTAAAAGCATGCTAATATTCTTGTCTGGTTTGGGAGGATGTAGGAGAAGAATGATTTGAATGTGGGTTCATTCTAGATGTTACACACACAAGTTTAAATACTTCCACTTCAAGTTGTAGTTTCACTACTTTGTAACCTTTGCAAGTTACCCTTTCTAAACTTCAGTCACCCCACTTAAAACAACAGAAAAGCTTGCTCTCCTTAATGTGTAATAAACAGGAAATACACCAATAGAAAAAAAAGGCTAAAAGACAGTAATAATTCACAATAAACATATTTAAATAACCAGCCTTACTAAGAATAAATTAAAACAACAGTGCAATACTTTTTTGCTGCTGAAAATCAGTTTTTAAAACAGCCATGCAAGTGAGGCTGGTGGGGTGGGAGTTCTTCCATCCATGCTGGTTGTGTAGGAATGCAGGCAAGCTTTCTGGGTCTGGAGTTTTCAAACATGTTCATCCCTCTGATCCAGTAATCTCCACTCCCAGGAGTCTCTCCTGAGGAAACAGAACCATAGAGCAGCAATACATATAATAATATTGACAACATTGGAAGCAAGTAAAACTCTAGTAATAAAATAATAAATTGAATTATAGTACATATGATGGTGAATATGTAGCAGGAGGAAAATGTTCATGAAATGTAGATATATACAGCAGTGTAAATGTAGAGGAAAATATAATGTTTAAAAAGGGGGAATTATATATGTGTATTTTCGATGATATTTTAATGCTAATAGCTAATTTTTTATCTACCCTTTTCTTTTGTAAGGTACTGTTCTGGTTTTCATACATGTTAACTCATTTAATCCTCCTTATACCTCTGAGGTATATGCTATTATTACCCCTATTTTATAGATGAGGACACAGCCATATGGTGGTTGAGTGCCTGCCCAGACGCACAGCGGGCAAGGATGGGGCCAGGAGCCAGGGCAGTGTGTCTCCATTCTTATCCACTGCACAAACTGCCTCTGTTATCTTAGTTCATCCAATAGGGTTCATTCTATGCCAGCCACTATTCACTATTCACTACCCAGCACCTAGAACTGTATAGACATGGTTATTGTTCACAAGAATCTTTATTCTGGTAGGAAGAGACAGAAGATAAAGTCAATTTATAAATACCATACAGATCATTAAAACAGGCTGAGTTGTGAAAAGTGATTAGGTGTTTCTGTGGTGTGTTTAGTCAGAAAGGCCTTTCTGAGATGAGGCTGTTGGAGAGGACATCCAAATAACAGGAAAGAACCTGCTACCTAGTGACTGGGGAAAGGCAGTTCCAGGCAGAAGGAACAGCTAATGGGTTTCCTAAGGTGGCTAGAACACAGTGGGCAAGAGGGCACAAAGCTGGGCCAGTCATGTAGAGTTATAAGGAGTTTAAATTTAGGCTACATGTGATAGAAAACCTTGGGAGGGTTTTGATTCTGTGGAGAATGGATGGTGTGTGGCTCCAGCTGCAAATAGCTAGTTAGGCTTTTGCAGTGCACCAGGGAGGTGACCGTGGCTTGGGTAAGGATGGTAATTGTGGAGAAAGTTTGGGATATGATTTGGCTGACAGAACTTGCTGGTGGATTAGATGTGAGGAATGAAAGACAGGAAGGGTAGAACGAGAGATCAGGGATTCAACTTGAGCATGGTTGTATATGTTGTGTATTAGACCTCCAAGGGAAGATGTCAAGTTGCCACATGGATTTGTGAACCTGGCAGCCTGTGAGGGGCCGGGGGCTGGAGATGTAGGTTATGTGTGGATAGCTGCATCCCCCAGGTGCTTAAGAGAGGGACAGATAAAAATGCAATAAAATATTAACAATTAGGGATTATAGACAGTGGAAATGTGTTGGTTTAAAAATCAAAACTGGGCGCCTGGGTGGCTCAGTTGGTTAAGCGACTGCCTTCGGCTCAGGTCATGATCCTGGAGTCCCGGGATCGAGTCCCGCATCGGGCTCCCTGCTCAGCAGGGAGTCTGCTTCTCCCTCTGACCCTCCCCCCTCTCATGTGCTCTCTCTCTCTCCTCTCATCCACTCTCAAATAAATAAATAAAATCTTTAAAAAAAAATAAAAAAAAAAAATAAAATAAAAAAAAAAAAATAAATAAAAATCAAAACTAATGACTCCTTTCCCCAAGTGTGATAATATTTGGAGATTTTTTTTTAAAGAAACTAAGTTATAAAGGAAGTCTTGATATTTGTAAAATCAGAATTGTCATAGGGTAGAAATGTCAGAGTGAGTGTTTTATTTGCGCACGGGGGGTGGGGGGTGAGGAGGAGTGTTTTGTTTTAATACTTTGCACCAGGATTATGTTTTTTTGTTGTTGTTTTTTTTGTTTGTTTGTTTTTAATTTTTTTTTTTTTTAAAGATTTTATTTATTTGACAGAGAGAGAGACAGCGAGAGCAGGAACACAAGCAGGGGGAGTGGGAGAGGGAGAAGCAGGCTCCCTGCTGAGCAGGGAGCCCGATGTGGGACTCGATCCCAGGACCCTGGGATCATGACCTGAGCCGAAGGCAGACGCTTAACGACTGAGCCACCCAGGAGCCCCAGGATTATGTTTTGACTAAGGAGATAAGAATAGTGGAACCTGGTTTTGCCACAGAAATTATGCCTCTATAAATTTATTTATTTCATTTGACAAATGTTTATTGAAAGCTTACCATGTGCCTTGCATTGTTCTGGTGCTCTGTATATAGCAGTGATCAAAATCAACAAAAAGTCCTGCCCTCCAGGAGCTTTACATTCTAGAAGGGGAAAAAGCCCTCCCCTGCAAAAAAAAAAAAAAAAAAAAAGGAAAATGCATACCTCTTTTATTAGCTCCAACTTAAGCCGAGTCCTCAGTGCTGCCTTGTTCTTCTATTTTTCAGCCAATTCTCCCGTTACCTACAGCAGCTTTTTCAGACTCTTCTTCCCACTCCTCTCAAGATTTGCCTCCTCTACAGACCTGTATATTCCCTTCATTCCTGCTATCTGCAGTAATTTCCATGTGGCTGCCTTACAGATCACTCACATTCATTATGCTCAGCACCCAGCTTTGTATCGTTCAGCTCTGGGCCTTTTCCTCAGTGCCCCCACTCTTGGGGGATGGCACTATCACATACCCATTAGTCAGGACAGCAGCCTGCTGTCACCCTTGGTTGATCCTTCCCTCTCACCCCAACTCCTGCCCATTCAGTCACTTCCTGACTTCTATCAATTCTTTGTCTTCAGTCTTTTTTTTTTTTACCCCCATGCAGTTTTTTCTTTCCGAATATATCATGATAGTCTAAACCACCAGCTTCCCAATCCCAAATTATAACTATTGCCTCTTAACCAGCCTTTCAGCCCCCTTCTTGTCCCCTCTTATATCTCTTCTCTATACTCTAGCCAGAGTGATCTTTCAAAAATGTCACCTGATCACATTACTCCTTCTGCCTTGACTCTTCAGAGAATTTCCATTGCTATTAGGATAGAGCCAAAATATGTGACCAGGTATCCCGTTCTCTCTGATGTGGCCCCATGGGTCTCTTAGACCAGGGGTCATCAGTCTATGACCTGCTGGCCAAACAGCCTACTGCCTAGTTTTCTATGGCCCATGAATGAAGAATGGTTGAAAAATATTTTCAAAATAACTTTCATGGCATATGAAAATTATATGAAATACAAATTTCAGCAGCCATAAATAAAGTTTATTGGAACACAGCATGCTCATTTGATTACCTATTGTCTATGACAGCTTTCACACTACAGTGGCTAAGTTAAATAGTTGTGGCAGACTATATGTTCTGCAGAGCCTTAAAATATTTACTGCCTATTCTTTTGCAGAAGTTTGCTGAGCTCTGGCCTACATTTGTGGGCACCTCTACTTCTGTCTCTAATGTGGTCCCACCATCCTTCACCCACAGTGCTCTCTCTAATCTCGTCTTTGCACAACCTGTTCTTTTGTCTAGAACTTTCCCCCAGCACATCTTTCACTTGACTAACTCCTGCTTATCTCTCAGATCCTAGTTCCAACTTCTTTTCTCAGAGGAGGCTGTCTTAGACCCTTGCACTTTGGATGAAGTAACTCGCTCCTTTCTGTCATCCTTCTCATGTCCGCATCCTCATGTCTCTCCTTACCCAACTCCAACTCTATAGTCAGTCATTATCCACAGCCTCCTTGCTATACTCACCTTCATCCCTCACCCCATCCAGTGTTTTCTCTTAGAACCCCAGCCCGGGCGCCTGGGTGGCTCAGATGGTTATGCGTCTGCTTTCGGCTCAGGTCATGATCCCAGGGTCTTGGGATCGAGTCCCGCATCGGGCTCCCTGCTCAGCGGGGAGCCTGCTTCTCCCTCTGCCTCTCTCTCTCTCTGTCTCTTATGAATAAATAAATAAAATCTTTAAAAAAAAAAAAAAAAAAAGAACCCCAGCCTGGTTAAGGGCAACTCTTACCCAGGCCCCTGAGCCGTGGAACAGGGAGGGTAAGAAATACACAGCACCACTATAGGACCACTGCTTTAAAAACATGACTACAGACCTCAGGTTCCGCAGCTGCCCTGACATCTGCGTCTGACCGTAGTCTGCCCGCTGTCCATACTGCAAGCCAGCCACACTGTCCTCCAGCCCAGCACCCCTCACTACTCCTCACTCTCCACAAACCTTGCTTCGTATTTCACCTAGAATAGAGAAGTATTCAGACATTTCACATCCTTATTCTATCATGAGACCCATCAGCCTCTCCATTCCCAGTGGAGGAACTGCACACGTCCTTTCATAAGGCCAGCCTGTTCTTTTCTCTTGAACTAGAGCTCATCCCTCGTGCCTAAACAAGGACTCCCCTCCAGCCAGCCATCATGCTCTCCTATCCTAACATTATGCTTCTTCTAGATCATTACCATATGCATACAAAAATACTGTAATAACAATTATCTTTTTAAAAATATTAATAGCCCTTTCTTGTCCGCAGGACCTCATTCCTCTGCTCTTGCCCTTTTTTCTGCTCTTGACCCACTCATTCCCTTCCTGCCTCATAGCCATCATACGTGCTACCCTCTTTGCCTGGAATGATCTCCTTCAGATATTTCACAGCTCACTTCAATATTTCATTAGGGTCCCTGCTCAAACATTATCTCCTCAGAGAGACCCCGTATGGCCATTATGTCCAAAATAGGCTTTCTTTCTCTCATGCTCTCCCCTTGTCCTACTACATTTTTCTTCCTAGCGTGTATATTACCACCTGAGATATATATTTATTTATTTGCTATTTTTTCATCAAAACAGAGGCTCTGTGATGGCAGAGACTTTGTCATCTCTATCCACTGCTGTGTCCCAGCTCTCAGTACTATGTCTGATGGATTAAAACTCTTGCTAAATGCATGAATAAAATAAAGAAGGTTTATCAGACTTCAACTTTTACTTGATTCTGGGGCTGTATATCATCAAAGCCCTGATTTTCTTTTTCTTTCTCTGTTTGGACTTCAGTGGTGACAGTTTCATTTTAAAGCTTGTTTCCCTTGTGGTAGAAAAAGACTGTAGCAGTTCCAAGCTTCACATCTACACCCTACACCAGGAGTTGGCAAACTTATTCTGTAAAGAGCCTCATAGAAAATATTTTGGCTTTGCGGGCCATATAGTTAAATCCCTATTGCAACTACTCAGCTATGCCACTGTACCATGAAATATACATAGACAGGTTATAAACAAATGAGTGTGGCTATATTCCAATAAAATTATTTTCAAAAACAGGCCGCAGGCCAGATTTAGCCTGGAGGCTGTAGTTTGCTGACTCCTGCCTTACACCATCCAAAAAAAGCAAGTGTCTTTTCTAGTAGCTCTCTCAGAGGAATGAAGGGGCTTTGTTTTCCAGAGTTCCCAACGACCCTCCCCTTTTACCATGTTGGCCTGAATTTTGTCTAATTCCCATTAGTGAATCAATTCCTACAATAAGTGGGTGACACTGTGCCACTGGTATAGAGTAATCATGGTCCAATCTAAAGCTACAGGTGGAAGGAGCTTCCCTGAAGCTCATGGGCTACATGGGGCTGGGTAATTACCAGAGCAAAACTATATACAGTCAGGTAAGGGCCAAGGGTAGGCACCTTATAAGGTCTATGTAGAAGTAATTACAGTGTATTATAGTATGAGTTTGTGCAACAGTTATCCTCCCAGAATGGAATGTAAGCTCCTTGAGCTCAGGCACCATACTGTTTATTAGTAACCTCAGCTTGCACCTTGTACAGGCCTTAAGTTAAATTGAATGTGGCTAGAACCCTTTGCTGCTGGAGAGTACTGTATTTTTGTTGGTTTTGTAAGGATTTAATCATGTGAATGTTTGTGATCCATTGTCAGTCACATAAATGACAGGAAAAATTATTATTTGGAAAATATTTTAATTTTTTTCATTGTTGATTGAAACTTCTTCTAGTTCTTAAGGGATTAAATTGAATTTTTTTTTTAACCAAAGGTTCACAAAAAAGATTCTGGCTTTTGGCGAGATTTTGGCTTTGGAATGACTTGTCAGTATCGATCAGACTTCCTGACCATTGGTAAGTATACCTTACATTTAAGGATAGGGCTGTACATATTTACTGTAGTGCCTTATGGCATTTTTCTCAAAGGTCTCAGAATCGAGTGTTTTCCTATTAAATTATGAATGAAATTAGCTAAAAAGAGGTATCTGGAGGTGTGAAAGGCAAAGTAAGTTTATAATTAATGTCTCTAAGTAGCAAAAATGAGATCATAAAGAAAAAATTAAAGTAAAATAGACCATTTACTTGTTTCTTTAAAATCAAAACACTAGTTTTTTAAAAACATCTGTTTGGCTTGTTACCAATTATTTGCAGTTGTTTTGAATACTCTTACGAAAGATCTCTACATAACTTTGGTGTTGTGCTCATGGATTGTTACATCTGGAAATAATGTTAGATTATCTAGTCCAAGGGCTTTTGCATTTTTTTATTTAGAGATGAAACCCCCTTTAATTTTCTATTGAACTGTTATGAAAATCCTAGTATTTAAAACAAATGAAATGACAGCTGATTTTTCTACCTCTGGTTGAAGTTGGAGTGGGGGACTTGGAGTCATTGGCTTAGTCATCCACTCCTTGAAGCCAGAATGACCCTGAAGAATCCGGTCTAAGCCTCCTGCCCCACTCTAGCTTCAGCCTTACCTAGCAAAAAATACATTTTCAGAGTACAGTTTAAGAAAGCAGGCTGAGGGGCGCCCGGGTGGCTCAGTCGGTTAAGTGGCTGCCTTTGGCTCAGGTCATGATCCCAGGGTCGTGGGATCGAGCCCGTGTTGGGCTCCCTGCTCAGCAGAGAGCCTGCTTCTCCCTCTCCCTCTGCCCCTCCTCCCCACTTGTTCTCTCTCTCTCTTTTAAATAAATAAATAAAATCTTTAAAAAAAAAAAAAAGCAGGCTGAAACCAGATTCCATGTCTCCTGATCAGTCAGTGGCTACATTTCCACAGTATATAAGAATATATTTTATATATTTATGCGTGTGTGTGTGTGTATACACACACACACACACACACACATACATATCTATATATACACATGCATATATTTGTATATATTTTTTATATTTTATAATAGAATATATTTTGTGGGGACGCCTGGGTGGCTCAGTCGGTTAAGCATCTGCCTTCAGCTCAGGTCATGATCCCAGGGTCCTGGGATGGAGTCCCACATCAGGCTCTCTGCTCAGCGGGGAGCCTGCTTCTGCCTGCTTCTCCCTCTGCCTGCCACTCCCCCTGCTTGTGCTCACGCTCTCTCTGTCAAATAAATAAATAATCTTAAAAAATATATATATATATTTTGTGTACTTTTTAGGTCCATCTTACATTCATTTTTATAATCAGCCACTTATTTTGGAAATTCCTCCACCTTGTCTCTTTATCATTGTAACATTTGAATCATGGAAACAGCAAATAGCAATAAAAGGACTGTTAAGTGAAACTAATGCCCTTTTCCCTGATTTCTGGCTTAATAAAACAGCAAGGATACATCACTGCCTTCTAATCTGTGTATTTCCCACTGCTCCTTTCTCATGATTTTCTCCTCATACTCCTATTTGGTATGTGTCGGTATAGCTAATGGTGTCCCACATTTCTCTGAGACTGTTCATTTTTCATTATTTTTTTTCTCTCCATTCTTTGGATTGCATAATTTCAATTGATCTGTCTTCAAGTTTGCTGATTCTTTGTTAGTTCAGATCTACTGTTGAGCTGCTCTAATCAATTTTTCATTTGCATTGTCCTTTTTAACTCCAGAATTTCCATTTGGTTCTTTTTATATATATAATTTCTGTCTCCTCATTAATATTCTCTGTTTGATGAGACATTGTCATCTTGCCTTCTGTTACTTCTTTAAGCATGATTTCTTTTAATTCTTTAAACATATTTATAATGGTTTTGAAAAATTTGTAAAAACTGACATCTGGGCCCTCTCACAGTTTCTGTGGCCTACTTTTTCTGGTATATGGGTCACACTTTTCTGTTTCTTTACATGGCTCATAATTTCTTGCTTGAAAACTGGACATTTTAGGTAATATATTGTGGCAAGTCTGGATATTGATTACCCCCTGACTCCCGGGCTTGTTTTTTGTTCTGTTTCTTGCTTGCTTGTTTATTGACTTGGCTTTACTATTTTAGTGAATTTTATCTCCCCATTCCCCAGCAGTAGGTCACTCCTTAGGGCATGTGCACAGTCACCCTGGGATGACATGGATTTAGTAGGGCTCTCTTTTAAAAAAAAATTTATTTGAGAGAAAGAGAGCAGGAGCAGGGGGAGGGGCAGAGGGAGAGAAAGAAGCAGATGCCCTGCTGAGCATGGAGCCCAACGCAGGAATGGATCCCAAGACCCCAGGATCACAACCTGAGCCGAAGTCAGGTGCTCAACCAACTGAGCCACCCAGGCGCCCCTAGTAGGGCTGTCTTTTACTGTCTCTGTGCCTCTGTTGGTAACACTCCCACCTGTTAGGCTCCACTCATTGCTCTCTTGTTTTTGACAATGCTCTGGGGCATAAACCGCTCCACAGTCTGACCCAATTAAATTGAACCCTATTGCAAGGTAGTTTTTGAGGCACATCTTTGAGTTTTGTTCAGACCTCAGTAAGGTTCTTCTTATCTGTCTCTTTCCCTGTTTCTCTCCAGTAAACTAGCCGGCCTACATTTTAGCTTATTGCTCTAATGGAGCTATCAGCCTTCTCTTAATTGCTTATCACCAAAATCTCCATTATTTTCAAGAGCCCCCTTAGGCTTAAACTTCTGCACACTGTTTCAAATAAAGTCAGTTCCTCTGGGAAGAGCTTTGAAGCAGTTTGTTCTTCTGCACTGGCTCCTCCCCTGGGAAGAATCGCTGAGCCTTCTCTGGAGCTGGGGATGGAGATAGTGGCACACTTCTCTCAGAGTAACACCCCTGTGTTATGAGTAGGACATGGGGTGGAGGGTCAGGGGTCCCACTCCCTTCTGGGGTGTATCCTCTACCTTATGACTATGGGCTGGATGAGAAAGGGAGCCCCTGGCCTCTCAGCAGCACTTGTTTGGAATTTGGCCTCTTTCATTTTGGGGCTTCTGTTCTTTTCTTTCCTCTCCTTATGATATTCCCATTACACATATGTTACACCTTTTGTATACAGTTCTTAGAAATTCTGTTCTGATCTGGCTCCCCCCACCCAAGTCCTCCTTGTTTTTGCCTTTTCAGTTTTGGAAGTTTCTATTGACATGTCCTCAAGCTCAGAGATTTCTTTCCTCAGCCAATACAAAGGCATTCTTCCTTTGTTACATTGTTTATCTTTAGCATTTCTTTTTTATTCTTTCTTAGAATCTGTCACTCTGCTTACATTACCCATCTGTTCTTACTTGTCTACTTTTTCTGTTAGAGCCCTTAGCATATCAGTTATAGTCGTTTTAAATTCCCAGGCTGATAATTTCAGTACCCCTGCCATATCTGAGTCTGGTTCTGATGCTCACTCTGTGTCTTCAATCTGTTTTTTGTCTTTTAGTATGCCTCATTTTTTCTTCATAGCTGAATATGATGTATTGGGCAAAGGAAACTGCAGTAAATAAGCCTTTAGTAATCGGTGGTGAGGTGTGGGGAAAGAGGAAGCATTCTATAGTCCTGTGATTAGGTCTCAGTCCTTTAGTGAGATTATGTATCTGGACCGTTAACTTCACAAGTGTTTCTCAGACACTGCCACCAACTTTAGGTGGGACAGGATGGCTAGAGTGGGCTGGAGTTGGGTATGTCCTTCCTCCAGGTAGGTTTGACTCTAGTAAAATAGTTTCTCCTGAGGGCAGGCCTTCTTAAGAAGAATAAAGTGCGGGCACCTCGGTGGCTCAGTCGGTTAAGCGGCTGCCTTTGGCTCAGGTCATGATCCCAGGGTCCTGGGATCAAGTCCCGCATCAGACTCCCTGCTCGGTGGGGAGCCTGCTTCCCCCTCTCTCTCTGCCTGCCACTCCCCCTGCTTGTGCTCTCTCTCTCTCTCTGTCAAATGAATAAATTAAATCTTTAAAAAAAAGAAGAAGAAGAAAGTGCTCTGGCATGTTTCAGAATGATTACGTTCCCACTGCCCCTGCTGAAAGCACTAGGGGATTTTGCTCCAGTCTTCACAGTGAGAACCTGCTAGAGCTCCTAAAGGTAAAACTCACACAATTGTAGGGACCCTCCTATGACTGCCCCTCCCCCAGAGTTTTCAACTCTCAGACTTGGCCCACTAAACCTCTAGCCATTCATCATCTATAGTTCAGATTTTTTTTTCCTACCCCAGTACTGGTTCCCCTAGAGATTTCTACTGGTGGGTTTCTGCTCTAATAGTTGTGATTCTGTGTTCTCTCCAATTTGGAGGTGGCAGTTTGCTCTGTGACCTTATTTCTCTGAGGGATCTGTTTATTTTTCAGTTTGTTTGGTTTTTTACTTGTTGTTAGGATGATACGACTTCTAAGCTCTGTATATGCTGGACCAGAAACTGGAAGTCCCCCATTTATTTTAAGTATCTACACCATCGTTAATATTTGAAGACGTTATGTCTACAAAGAAGAAAAACCAATATGTATTAGACATAGCATTTAGTAAAGCTGTAACTATTTAAGGTAATACTTTTCAGAGATCTCAGGATTGTTGTCATGCTGTGAGTATGAAACTAAGTGGCATATAATTATTAGAAGACATAATTTGGAAACGTAGCTCTTAATTGAAGAATTAATTTGTTCTCAGTTTTTAAGAATCTTTGCTGATTCTTCAAAAAATTCCAAATGGTTTGTGTTCTCTATGCTTCTTTAGAAAGTTTGTTGTTAGATGAATGGATAAAGAAGATGTGGTACATATATATACAATGGAATATTATGCAGCCATCAAAAAAATGAAATCTTGCCATTTGCAACGACATGGATGGAACTAGAGGGTATTATGCTAAGCGAAATAAGTCAATCAGAGAAAGACAAGTATATGATCTCACTGATATGAGGAATTTGAGAAACAAGACAGAGGATCATAGGGGAAGGGAGGGAAAAATGAAACAAGACGAAACCAGAGAGGGAGACAAACCATAAGAGACTCGATCTCAGGAAACAAACTGAGGTTTGCTGGAGTGGAGGGGGTTGGGAGGGATGGGGTGGCTGGGTGATGGACATTGGGGAGAGTATGTGCTATGGTGAGTGCTGTGAATTGTGTAAGACTGATGAATCACAGACCTGTGCCCCTGAAACAAATAATACATTATATGTTAATTAAAAAAAAGTTTGTTGTTCAGCTTAAGCCAATTTGAAAATAGTCTCAACTTTATCTCCCATTTCATGTGTTCACCCAGTCCAGTAAGCCATTTGCCCCATCACTCCATCAGAATTGTTCTAGTAGGTAAGGTTATAAGTGACATATATGTTGCCAGGTCTATTTGTTGTTTTTGTTTTTTTGTTTTTAAGTTCTTTATTGAGCAGCATACACTTGACCATTTCTTCCTGAAGACACTTTTTTCACTTGACTACTCTGATAGCTCATTCTCCGAAATTTTCTCCATCCTCTGGGGCTATTTTTCAGTCTCTTGCTGATTTATCTTTCTCTGCGTGTTTAACCTGTAGATATTGGTATTGCTTAGCGTTTAGATCTGGGCCCTATTTTCTTTCTAAACTCCTTCAGTAATTTCATCCATTCCT
Organism: Phoca vitulina; assembly: GCF_004348235.1. Lineage (NCBI taxonomy): Eukaryota > Metazoa > Chordata > Mammalia > Carnivora > Phocidae > Phoca > Phoca vitulina. The sequence goes on along the minus strand of NW_022589751.1, from coordinate 3,373,089 downwards.
GTGGCTTTAAATCACCTGTGTGCCCATTCTCAAATGTAGATGTTCAGCCTAGCCATTTCTTCTGTTTTCTCCTCTGGAAAGTTGTCTGTGACCCAGAAAAACTTGTATCTCAAAGGATAACTGTATTAATTATAATATTAATAGTAGTGAAATTATTACATTTCCTTCTTCTTTGACTTTCTCTAGATTTTCTATGTAACTTAGACATTTACAAAGCATTCTCAAGTATTTAATCTCATTTTGATACTCTGAACAACAGGCTTGAGCTCCTAGATGTCAGCTCCTAACTGGACTTCCAAACCCAGATGTCAGTCCTCTATATCAGGTGTCTTTAGGCTGTACTGTGCCATCTCATTTGAAGCAGAACATCTTAATTCTGTCAGGGTTGACTGTGCTCTGGCTGTCAGGCATTTACCTATAGTGTCGATTTTCATCCTGCAGGTGGATTTGACATGGAAGTAAAAGGTTGGGGTGGAGAAGATGTTCATCTTTATCGAAAATACTTACATGGTGACCTGATTGTGATTCGGACTCCGGTTCCTGGTCTTTTCCACCTCTGGCATGAGAAACGCTGTGCTGATGAGTTGACTCCTGAGCAGTACCGTATGTGCATCCAGTCCAAAGCCATGAACGAGGCCTCTCACTCGCACCTGGGAATGCTGGTCTTCAGGGAGGAGATAGAGACGCATCTTCACAAACAGGCATACAGGACAAATAGCGAAGCTGTTGGTTAACGTTATCATTGGCACATTAGTCTGAACCACAAACCAGCACTATTTATTTAGCCTTAATTCCAATTCCAGATGCAGTGCCTCTTTCAGAGAAGACATGCTTATCTTTTGTGTTCTTTCTGACATTGTTTTACTTTAGCAGTTTAACTTGATATGAGAAGAAAAATCAAGTGTTTCAATGCAAAGCCTGTTTTGTGGGAATACCGTACTACGGAATCGCTGACAAATCGAAATCTGGTGTTTGCCCCAAAAGTAGTTTTTAGTTTCTACCCTGCACCTATGTTCTAATGTGCCCTGGTTGCATCTGGGTTGAGGATGGAATGTGTTGTGCTCATGGTAGGTCAGGAGCATCCAGTTCCTGCAGAGAGGAAAGGGTTATGGATGCAGTGTGTAGACATGGGTTCTTCACCTGCTGACCACTGAGTCAGCCTGCTTTTAAATTAAGATCTTTAGTCAGTTGCTTGAAGAATTCTTTTTCACTGAAGCAGAGGATGACTAAATAACACATCTGAAGTTCACAATCAGAAGAAATCAGAAATAAAAACCCCTTTAAACTGAATGTTGCTTAGCTCCCTGAATGTGTTTTTAAATAAATGGATGGTAGTAGAAAATACTTAGCTTAGAATCTATGACTTGATTAAAACTATAATGTTTTGTTACCGTTATCAGGATTAGTAGTCAAAGTTTCTGTAGATTGTTTTAAACAAATAAACATGGAAATGTCTTTAATAGAAAATTTAATTATGTTGGAGTACAGGGCACTAGTGATATCTGGGAACATCAGTTTACATGAGCCAGGGTGCTGTCGGGGCCTCCTTGTAGTGATTCAGAAAAGATCAACATAGCATGGTGTTTCGTGTTTTTTGCTTTGCATTGTCTTATTTAGCATGGATCCATATGTATTTATTATCCTTTTTTTCTAATATGTTAATATATGCTACATCTGTGTTTGTAATATTGTGATACTTTGAGTTGACAGAGTTTCACTAAAGGGAGAAAAAACAATTTAATAAGGTATACCATAAAATTACACTGATTTGAGAAAAGAGGTGGATGAGAAGATGGTCTGAATGGAAATCTGAATTGCAAAATATTTTAAAGAAGTATATTGTTTGCAGATAGAATAAAATTTTAATTGAGGTATAAATTATGTTAATGAAACAAGATGAATAAGAAGTTATATTCAGATAGGACTGTACTATGTTATTTATCACACATGGATCTTTTACCATAGGTCCATTGCTAGATCCAGAAATTGGGAGATATGGTGAAAGGCATGCACAGATTTTGAACCTTTGGCTTTTAAAAAGGACCTATATTGTATCCTTTCTATTTGTATATAAACCCCTGAAAATTCACAGAAGAAAAATCATTACTCTTTTTACTCAGTAGATCGTATCATCTGAAATATAAATCCCAAATTTCTTGGTGCTACATGAATTCATTGTACAGTAACTCTTAATGAATTATTCTTACAAGTTTAAGCTGGGTAGCATTTAGGCTTTTTTAAGATGTGTAAAATGTTCTCTGCAGAATTATTCAGGCCAATATCTCCTTTTATATACAATTATTTATTATGAAGACCAGTGAGTTTAGGTATTTAAAGTGAGAGAACCTAATTATTTGCAAAGGTAAGTTGCAGCTTGTTTTTTGACAGAATCAAATGACTTTACCTTAATGAGCTTTTAATTTAAAGATGGAAGCTAAGCAGTGGAAACAGTATATACTGTGTTTTTGACATTAAACGGTACCAATAAAGTATTTTATTACCAAAAGTTAAATGAAAATGTGATAAATTAATTTCTGTTGCAAAATACTATAAATACAAAAAAGTATATAACATGTAATTGTGTACTTTAAAGAATAATAAAGCAGGGCGCCTGGGTGGCTCAGTCGTTAAGCGTCTGCCTTCGGCTCAGGTCATGATCCCAGGGTCGCGGGATCGAGTCCCACATCGGGCTCCCTGCTCGGTGGGAAGCCTGCTTCTCCCTCTCCCACTCTCCCTGCTTATGTTCCCTCTCTCGCTGTCTCTCTCTCTCTTAAAAAATAAATAAAATCTTTAAAAAAAAAAAGAATAAGAAAGCAAACAGCTGTGCAGCTTAAGTGCACCAGCTACCAAGACTAAGATAACATTATCAGTGAAAGGCCTTTGCATGCCCCTTCCTGATCACACACCCTCACTCTCCATAATAGTAACCATTCTGATTTCTGTGATAGTTTTTCATTTGTTTTTCTTAGTTTTCCCAACTGTGTGTGTACCTCTACCCAAAAGACTGTTCTGCCTGTTTCTGAATTTATATGCACATTATTTCATTATATATTTTCTAACTTTCATTCAGGATTATATTTTTGATGTTCATTCATGTTAGTCTCAAAATTCATTTTTATTACTGACTAATATTCCACTGTATGAATATACTGAATATTCAGTAATTCTTTTTTTATAGATATTTGGGTTGTTCATAGTTTTTTGTTGTTTACTTTTGCTATCAGAAGCAGTATTGTCATGAATACTGCTTTATATGTCTCTTGTAAGTGTACAAGAATTTCTCTAAGAGTAATGATGCTGGGTCATCGATTGTGTGTACGTTCAGCTTCCTTTCCAAAGTGGACCATCTCCAGCACTGTGAGACAGTTCATTTTGCATCCTTGGCAACACTCAATTTTGTCAGGTTTATTAATTCTTGCTAATCTAATAGACCTTAGGCGTGAATTGTAGTTACAGTTTGCATTTCAGTCCTCTTGCCCATTATTATCAGTTCTTAGGAATTCTTCACGTATTCTGGATACCAATTTTTGTTGGTTAAGTATCTTTTCCCAGGATGTGGCTCGTCTTTTCCCATTCTTGATGGTACTTTTTCATTAACAAACATTAACTCTAATGTGACTGATTTTTTTTCTTTTATGTATTCTACTTTTTATTATTGATTTATGATCTCATATTAAGGAAAGATAAAGCTATTGTTCTATATTGTCTTCTGAATACCTCATATATAGCTTTGCTTTTCCTAGTTAGGTCTTTAACCCAACTGGAAGAACTTTTTGTGTATGACATGAGGTAAGGATTGCATTATACTTTTTTCCATCATCACCTTACAACATGGTCCATATTTTACCTGCAGAACCACTCTCACCCATCAGATGTCCAAATGCACAGGTCTGGTTCTGGGCTCTCATCTGTTCAATCAGGCTTTCTGTCCATCACCATACCATTACATCATGGTCTAAATTACTATAACTTTGTATAAGTCAGTATCTCTGAGAGCTAGTCCACTTGCCTTATTCTTAAAGATTGTTATGGTTCTTTGTAGCCCTGGTACTTTGACATAAATTTTTGAATAAGCTAGTTAAGTTTCACAAAACTTTCCTGAATTTGATTGGAATCTCATTGAATCTATAAGATAACTTTGGGGAAAATTTACATCTATGATAGAGTCTTCTAATCCTCGAACATGACATGTCTATTTAGGTCTTTATTGTCTTTCAATTAAATTTTATACTTTTTCACACAGTGGTTTTACATGTCTTATTTTATAGACTTTTTCCCAGATACTTTGCATTTTATATGCCATTGTAACTATCTTTTATTTTTTTATATTGTCTGTTGCTAGTATTTAGAAGTCCAGTTGCTTTTGTGTTCAGCAACCTTGCCAAAATGCTTAATTCTAGTAATGTATTTCTAGTTTCTTTTGTATTTTTTCTGTTATGCAATCATATTAGTGAAAATTTTGTTTCTTTTCAATTTTTATATCTTTATTTTTCTTGTCTTACTGTGCTTATTGGGATTTATTGTGCAGTGTTGACTGGAAGTGATGATAGTGGACTTCCTGCCCATGTTTCTGATTTCAAGGGGAACATTCTCAGTGTTTCATCAGTAAGTATGATATTCACTGGAGGTGTTTTTATAAATACCCTTTATCAAGTTAACAGAGTTATTTGATATTACTACTTGGTGAGTTTTTATCATGCTTGAGAGCATTTATCAAATACTTTCCCTGTATCTGTTGAGATGATCATATGATTTTTTTCCATCTTTGATATGTTAAATTGAGTTAGTTTTCTGAAGTACCCTTGCATTCATAGGGTAAACTCCAATCTTTCATGATATATTATCCTTATTATACATTGCTGGATTCGGGGTGTTTGTGCATATGTGCACACACATACTTCATTTGCATATCTGTATATATATTCGTGTGGATGGGTGTGTACATGTATATATATTTCAGGTGTTTTTCATCTGTGTTCATGAGTAAGAATGCCCCTTCTCATGCTTGTTGGGCTTTTTTTATTAAGGTTATGCTAGCCTGTAAAGTAAGTTACAGGTGTTCTTTCTTACTCTTTTCTAAAGAAGTTTTTTAAGACTGGAATTACTTCTTCCTTAAGTATTTGGCAGAACTACCTGAAAGCCACCTGACCGTGAAGTTTTCTATATGGGAAGATTTCTGATCACTGGTTCAATTTATTTAATGATTGTAGAACTATTCAGATTTTCTATTTCTTTTAAAGTCAGTTTTGGGGCGCCTGGCTTTCACAGTTGGTAAGCGTCTGACTCTTGGTTTTGGTTCAGGTCATGATCTCAGGGTCATGAGATCAAGCCCAGCACTGGGCAGTGTCCATCACCCAGCCACCCCATCCCTCCCACCCCCCTCCACTCCAGCAACCCTCAATTTGTTTCCTGAGATTAAGAGTCTCTTATGGTTTGTCTCCCTCTCTGGTTTCATCATTTTAAATCTTTTTTTGAAAAGTCAGTTTTGATTGAGTTATTTTAGGTAAGGTGCAATCTTTTAGGAATTTATAGTAATAAATTTGAAAATTTAGATGAAATACACAAAGTTGTTTAACAATATCCTCTTATTATCTTTGTAATATGTACAGGATCTATAGTGATAGCCTTTCTTTCATTCCTGGTATTGTTTATTTGTGCCTTTTGTTTTTCCTTGATTAACCTTGTCAGAGGCTGGCCAGTTTTTTCAGTCCTTTCAAATAACTGATTCCTACCAGCCACATATGAGGGATCCAGTTGTGTCACATTGTCCCAACACGGTATTTTCAGTGTTTTCAATTTAGACTTTTTAATCCTGTTGAGTGTGTACAGTTATCTCATTTTGGTTTTATTAGTTTATCACTAGGGAAATGATATTAATTATCTTTTCATATGCTTATTGGCCATTTGAGTATCTTCTTTTGTGAAATGCCTAGTAAAATTTTCTTGCCTTTTTTTAATTACCTTTTTTTCAAGATTTTATTTATTTATTTGACAGAGTGAGCACAAGCAGGCAGAGCGGCAGGGCGAGGGAGAAACAGGCTCCCTGCTGAGCAGAGAGCCCAATGCGGGGCTCGATCCCAGGACCCTGGGATCATGACCTGAGCCGAAGGCAGACACTTAACTGACTGAGCCACCCAGGTGCCCCTTAATTGCCTTTTTTTAAATTGACTGGTAGGAGTTACTTCAGTATTCTGGATGTGAGTCTTCTGTCAGATTTATGTATGGCAAATATCTTCTCCTAGGCAGGGGACTATTCATTCTCTTAATGAATGTGTTAATAAACAAAAGCTCTTAATTTTAATAATGTCCATTTTATCATTTTCTTATATGGCTAGTGATTTCGGTATCCCAATTTAAGAAACCTTTGTCTAAAGTAACTTTGACAAAGAAAACTTGGTCCGAAGTAAAGAAGAAATTTTCATTTTCTTTTAGACACATTATTGTCTATAACTTCCCTTTCTCATCTTTGTTGAGCCTTTCATACTTAGATCTATGATGCATCTGGAAATAATTTTTGTATATAGTATATGATTCAACCTTTAGAATTTCTTTTAATGAAGGTCTGCTGATAGCAAACTCCATTTGGTTTTTAAGTATCTTTATCTCATTTAAAAAATATTTTTTGAAGGGTATAGAATTCTAGGTTGGGAATTTTTTTTTTTTTTTTTTTAGCACTTTGAGGTTATTCTACTGTCTTCTGGCTTCAATTATTTCCCTTGTAAAGTAAGCTATCAGCTTAACAGTTGATACTCCCTTGAAAGTAATCAACCTTTTTCCCTGATTGCCTTCAGGATCTCCTCTTTATTTCTGTTCTGTGTCACTATGATATGTCTGTGTGCTGGTTTTTTTTCTTTTTTTTTCTGATCCTGCTTGAGATTCTTTGGGTTCCTTGAATTATTATCTTTTATCAATTCTGAAAGATTTCAGCTATTATATTTTGATTGTCTCTATCATTCTCTCTTTCTTTCAAAAGCTCTGATAACATGTCAGACCTGTTGTTGTGTCCACCATGCCCTTTATGTTTCTTAACCCATTTCATATTTTCCGGTCTTTTCTCTCTGTGTTACATTCTGGTAATTTCTTCAGAATTACAACCAAACGAATTTGAGGAAGAACCTCTATTTGGTTCTTCAAGAAATGAAAGTGAATTTTAAAAATCCAACAGGTGGATTAAACAGACATAGCTAAGGAGAGACTTTTTAAACTAGAATCTCAGAATGTTTGCTTCTACTGGCTAACTTAGGGATGGTACCCATAGTTCAGAGCCATGTTAAACTAGATTTTCAGCTTACCGTTTTTTTGACCAGTGTGATGTTTGCTGCAAAACTTAATGAAATTCACTGACTTGTGGTTACAAATTATCAGTGGTAAGTTTTCCCAGCCTCTATTCAGTGCCAAGGTGAAAAACAAGCAGTTTTCTTTAACCCTTTGGTGGGGTTGGGGGAGGAACATTTTATTTCAAGTTCACTGTTATGGTGAGGGGTTGTTCTTTGGGATGTCAGCTTTATGGGCTGGGGTCTCCTATTTGACCCCTCTTCTTGAACAGGCCCCAGCACTTTCTTCTCTATCCCCATGTGGACTTGAAAATGGAAGCTCATGGGGCACCTGGGTGGCTCAGTCATTAAGCATCTGCCTTCGGCTCAGGTCATGGTCCCAGGGTCCTGGGATCGAGCCCTGCATCGGGCTCCCTGCTCAGTGGGAAGCCTGCTTCTCCCTCTCCCACTCCCCCTGCTTGTGTTCCCTCTCTTACTGTGTCTCTTTCTGTCAAATAAATAAATAAAATCTTTAAAAAAAAGAAAAAGAAAATGGAAGCTCATAATCCTAGCCCTCAGGGCAAAAGCTGGCTTCAGAGTTTTCTTTACCTCTCTGGGTTTTTGCTTGAATATTTACATTTTGCATAACTTTAGCAGCTGATTTCAGCAGGCAAGCACTTACTTAGTCTGATGCTGCCAGAAACAGGTGCATAACTTTCTTATATTCTTTTTTTTTCCTAAGATTTTATTTTTAAGTAATCTCTATACCCATGGTGGGGCTCAAACTCAAAATTCAAAGACCAAGAGTCACATGCTTCACCAACTGAGCCAGCCAGGTGCCTAATTTTTTTATATTCTTGACAACACTATTTCCTCAACATTGTTGCTGAAGATCCATACCTAAGAGTTTAAGGTATGTTACAATAGATACTTGGTGGAGGGGGATGGCAGCCCTTCACCTTCCTTGCAGTATCATGACTTCCTTTTTGGGAATAAAAATAGAAATTGTGTTGGTATGATCTAAAGTTACTAGCCTATATGTGGGTAGTAGGTTTTTCATTTAGAAAGTAGTTTTGAATCCCAAATTTGTAGGAATTTTTTCCATATATGTTTATATACTGATTAAATTTAACACAAGTGACTCTTTAGTAATGTTAGAATATATTTCTATTGACCAGGACTTCAGTTGTTCCTTTGAGAAGATCAGTTATAATTCTTTGTTTCACTTTTTCCAGGAGATTCTGCTTCCTGCAGGAGAAGTGGGGTTCAGTTTCATCAGGGGTGCCACTGCTAGTACCCAGCTAACCCTGACTGCCTCTGATGAACCAGGTACTGCACTTTCTGCCATGTATCATTACAACAACCCCATGAGACAGAGAATATTGTAATTTCCTTTTAACCCTGAGAAAATGGAGGCTTTAAAGAGTAAGTAACTTTTCCCAGGATACCCAGCTAGGAACAGGAAACTAGGACTCAAATCCAAATAGTTTAACTTCTGATTCCTTGCTCGTGTGCTTCTCCTGTCTTGCCTCCCTGGGTAACATGACATACACTTTATGTACAGGTGTAGTGGGTGTATATTTCACAAATAATCTTAGTTTTGTCACAGAAGTCTCTATGGCCTTAGGAGAGATCCTTAGCTTATTTCCTGTCACAGCTGATACTGTAACATAGATTTTTGTTCCTGAAATGTCTGTGTGAAGTGACGGGTAGCATTCAGTCACCATATGGTGGTGGTAGGAGCTGCACACACAGCTGCACAAGCGGCTCCTACACAGAAAGCCAAGAGTAATGGGGGAGACAGATGCCCATGATGTGTTGTGAGAGAACAGGTGGGGCCCAGAGGAGCATGGAGCACTGCTCACCAGGGAAGCTGTGAGGAGATTCTGGAAGAATGTATGTGCGGACGGGGCCATGGTATATTAGAGGAGGTGCACGGTGGCGTGGAGGTTCAGTGTGCCTGTGAAGCAGACTGCACCTGGGAGAAGTGGGCTGTACCTGGGGCAGCGGTCTGTGAGGGTCGGCAGGAGAGCTTCCCAAACGTGCTAGACTCCCCACCCCCATGTTTCCCCTTCAGCGAGCCTGCAGTGGGGCCCTGAGAACAGTTTAAGTTTCCAATGCTGCTGACACCGCTGTCGAAGAGCCACAACTTAAGAAGCACTGCCTTGGAGGGACTACCCCGTGGGTGGAGGAGAGCACCACAGCTAGCCAGGTGAGCTCAGCACCCACTCCCAGCCCCAGCTCCATGGCCAAGGCCCACACCAAATGATGGGCTGCCCCTTCTTCAGCTGAGCTAGGTAGAAACTTCCAAAAGTAACTTTACCAGGAAATTAAGAATTCCATTGAATTATAAAGACCTAAAAAATGTTGTCATTTACCCAAAACTCACTTAGGCATCCTCACAGATGTCTCATTTGCTCCACAAACACCTAAGCACCTATTGTGTGCCACCCACTCCACAAGCCACTGGAAGGGCAGCAGGTGACAAAGCTCCACCGGCCTAGCCTTCTGCCCAATACAGTGGCCACTAGCTATTTAAACCTAAATAAAATTAGAAATTCCATTCCCAAGTTGCATTGGCCACATTTGAGTGCTCAGTACCTATATGTAAATAGCAGCAGGGCAGATACAGAGCACTCCAGCACAGAAAGTTTTCTGTTGGGCAGTGCTGGTCCAATGGGCATTTAAAAATACACTGAGTTAGCTCTAAGGGAGCAGGGTGAGGGTCGTTGAGCTGTAGAGTAGATCTCATGCAGCCTGAGCATTGTTGACAGAGTGGTAGTAGAACAGGCTGGAGAGGAACAGGTAGGAGTTTGCCTTCCATTCTAGTGTCTCAGTTCTTTTCCTTCAATTCCACACTCATGTGTGCCTTTCAACAAATCCCTTTCTTTAGTGTTCTTGAATGTGACTCATCACAATGAAAGAGGACCATCTAGAACTGCATTCTGCAAACTGTTCTGCAGAAAGATGTCAGGAGGTGTCCCCAACTTCCCCTGCCCCAGGAGAGACCCACAGTGCCCATGGACACTGACGGTTCTGATCAGTCCTGCAGTAAAGGAGCCTTTACGATCTTATTTAAGTTAGGTTTCCCCAACTTACAGGGCCATGTGATACAATCAATCAGCTTGTGATACACTTTTGGATCTTAGTTTGAGGAAAGCAGACTAGAACATGCCTCTTGTACACTTTGTCTTGTTTTGCATTATTTATTTGAAAAGCCCTTTGTCAGAATGTGTTGTGTAGATGAGAGTTCCTTGCTCATTTGAAAGGCCATGGAGGACCTAGACATCCCCACACATCCTGCCAGCAGCCAAGCCATCAGGCCTCGCCAGCTACGCAGAGAGAGCAGGCAGGCAAGGGGAGCAACATGTTCTTTTATTGATGCAAGTAGGTCCAGTAACACCAACAACTGACATCCTGCATTATGGTACAGCTTTGTACTCAGAGCTCATCTCAAAATACCAAAACATCATAGGGTGTGTATCAAATTGGGAAAATAAAGTAGCAAACATAGACACTGTATCCCATAGGTACTAGAACTGATGACCCAGTGGAACGCACACTGACATGAAAGCTCCTTAACGCAAGACGGAAAGTGTTCTAACATTGTATTCCAAATATATATTCTCAAGTTTTTAGCCTTTCTTTGTCTCAAATACATAAACAAAGCAATATGTCTTATCAAGATACAATATGTACTATCTAGAATGTCTGAAAAGTGCGAAAACACTGTGACAATACAGTGTAAATATTCTTGCTCCACTCAGGGCTGAGGGCGCCGTCAGCAGTGGATCCTGGAGCCACCCCTTCCTGAGGCCTCACCTCCACATCTCCAGGCTCTCCTAGGAGCTTTGGGAATTAGCAACTAACTGCAGGCTCCTGTGGGAGGAAGCCAGGTGTGCGGAGAGCAACAAGGGTGCGTAGCTCCAAATCTGCTTGTGCAGAATGAAAGCCCCACTGTGAGGGAGAGAGAGTCAGAGCGATGGCCCGCCTCTGGCTTTTGAGGAACCAGGACTTACCATCCCACAGCCAGAAAGACAGAAAATGGGAGTGTACTCCTCAAGTTTGGGTGTGAAAAATACTTCCAAATGCAGGGCAGTTTTATTTGAGTGGGCTCCAGCAGTCGGGCTAATTTTCTGTTTCAGATTCCCTTAGGGGAGCCCCCCAACCTAGAGGAACGGAGGAGGCAGTCCACTAGAATACCAATTTATGAGTTGCTTCTTTTCACTTTGTAGTGGAGTTTGAAGAACTGCTTTAAATGTCCCCATCCTCATATGCTCTTCATTACAGCTCAGTGTACCTGTTACAGCCTGGAAAACAGACAATTCCATCACCTTCCCCCTATATTATTTTAGATTTTCTCTTTTCCTAAAATGTAGTTGAACAATTTGCCAGACGTATTCCAACAGAAAATATGCTGCCAGGTATCCCCCTGCCCCTCCCCAATCCCCTAAATCCCTGATAAAGGAAAATGAAAATGTAAACGTTGGAAAGCCTGTACTCAAGGTTTGCTTCTAGAAGAATGCAAATGAGACCCCCTGGCCAGCCAAGCCCTTCTTGCTGGAACCTCTCTGGCCTAGGCTTTGAGGGCAGGTGCCTTGTGGCCCAGGGCAGAGCTTTCCTGGCATTTCCCCGGCGGCACTGGCTGCCTGAGGGCTAAAAGAACGGAGTGGGAGACCGGCCCTCCAGTACTCTCTAAGGCACTAACCCCGACATCAGAGACACTGGCTAGAAGGGCGTCCAAGCAGGCAGGGCTCACATGGGTTTTGGTTGGGTTCTTTTTTTTTAATATTTTTTCATAAGATGTTAATAATCAAAAGTAGAAAATAAAAATCTACATTTCATTAGAATAAGATGTTATCATGGATGCCATCTCCCATGATACTCTTTCCCCACCCCTCCCCGAAGCAGGGCCCTGCCCTGTTATTTAAAATAAACGACCAAAAAAAAAAAACTTTGTAAGTGCCAAAGGTTGATGCATGAAATAATTTTTTTTTTCATAAAAGTTATATACAAAATGGACCCCAACCAGTGAGGCCTCCTCATCTCAACCCTTATCAATCAAGATTAAAACTCAGTGCATGTGTGTGCTTCATCCAGCGTCGGCAGGCTGCATCCGTGCCTTCAGGCTCTGTTAAGGAGAGTGGTCCTAGAGGTAGGCAGGGCACAAGGAAATGGTGAGGTGGTTGGGCTGGCAGGCCCTTCCCCTGAGCAGGCAGAGGGCAGGCCACGCTATTTGGGGGGGACCGGGATTCTAAGAACCAGCCATCAGGGGAAGGGTCAGGGACACTCAGACCCAAGTCCTCAGCCTCCCACTGACTGGCAGCCTGTGTGGAGTTACCCCTGGCTGCCTTTCAGAAGGGCAGATCCATCATGCTCCCCAGTCCTCTCCCTTCCTGTAGGCCCAGGCATGGGACTGGTCTCAGAGGCTCACAGGCCTGTCCCTGGGGTTTTCTTACCTGAGAGTCTTCCAGCTATCTTTTTCCATGTGGTTTTCAGGACCTTCACTTTCAAAGGAGGCGATGAAGAGAGCTGAGAGATGAAAAGCCCCTCAGAACCCATGTCCACGTACAGTCAGTCTGCCTACCACACCAGTTATCCCCTCCTTTCTAGGGGAGCAGCTGGGCCCGGGCAAAGACAGTGACCTCTGGTCTGAGCTTTTCCACAGGTCTCTGTTGCCTGAGGTTCCAGGCCCCATGAGGTCTAGAGCTCCCAGCTTCCTGCTTAGGAACTCAGAAATTTCCTGGTTCTACAGCACGAACCCAACCCTGTTCTGGCTCCCTCCCAGAGCCCCATCTCTCGTCTTCATCCTGTTCTCTACCCACAGCCCACCCTCATGTACTCACCCATGTGGGCTGAGCTTCCCCTGTGTAGCATGGGGACAGTGATCAGGCCTGCCTCCCAGGGCAATGCCATGAGGGCAGAGGCCCTGGATGTGGGGGAGTCAGGGTGACATGTACAGTGTAGGGAGGTGGGTGTGCTGCCATGGAGAGCTGGGCCTTACCTTCCTCGCTGTAGATGGGTGCCGTGAGCAGGTAATTCTGAATCTTCTTGTCCTTCTCAAAGGGACACTCTACCTGAGTCCATGTCATGAACTCATGGATCTGTCTGGAGATCTCCCAGAATTTCTGAAGATAACAGAAGACCAACTGGCTGTTCATTTGTCACCTTAAGCTTGAAGTCCTTGGTTAGGGCAAGGGATATAGGTTCTGATTTCATTCTGCATCCCAGCAAGATGGGACAGTGACCCTACTCAGCTGACTTTGTGGCCACGGCAGCACCTGATGCAACATCAGAGCCAGTAAGTGTCCCTAAGACCACTCTGTCCTGCCTTCTGCCTAGGCCATCAGGCTGCAGCGGGGTCTGTGCCTCCCCTATGCAAGACCCAAGAAGGCCCCATCTGGGACTCCAGGCTGAGGCAGGTATGCCAGCCACACCCAGCAGAGCACCACCAACCAGAACATGCCATGATCTCCGTTCGGGGCCTCTGTAAGGGTCCCTAACGCCTTCCTACCCCTTACCTGTGTGAGGTCAACCCTGGACAACCCCACTTCCCCTACACCTCCCCAATCACTTTTGTCCTACTTTCCACCCTTCGCCTGCTACCCTTAGCTTCCATCTGGAAATCTGCTGCCTCCTCCTCCCTGCTCAGGTCCCTTCTTGCCTAATGCTTTCCTCATTCCCAAACCTCCAGGAGTAGCCCCTTCTCTGTCTCCCTATTAGGGTCAGTTTTGGGACCAGGATCCTGGGTAAATATAAATTTCCTGTGGCTCCAAGCCCTATAGCCAGATCATCCACCCAGAAGGATTGGGGAACCCACCCTGGAGCTTTCAGTCCTAAAGGCTTTCTGCGACAGGGCCACTGCCTTGTAGTGCTGGTGGCCCAGGTTCTGCCTGCCCTAGGATGAGGCTGAGGGTCTGTTCTGCCTTGGGTTGGGACAGTCTGGCCCCCTTCCCCTCAGACCACAAGGGGGCTGAGCTCACCTTGAAGTTAACATGCCCATTGGGCAGGTGGTTGGTATGGATTTTGTGCAAGAAGTAAATGTCCTTAACGAAAAGGTTGAATACAGGGATAACAATCTTCTCTCGGCTGCTGTTGGCCATCTGGGACCTTTGTGTGGCCCCCTGCAGGGCGGTGCGGTAGTTGCAGAAGTTGCTGGATGGGTCCATGTGGTGCTGTGGGCAGACAGGAGGACGCGGTGGGCAGTGTTCTCCCTGCACCTGTGACTTGCTCAGAATGCCCCTTTGCAGAGTGGAAACAGTGATGGGGAAGGCCCTTCCCCACTGGGCAGCCCTGGACTGTCCTCAGAAGAGGCCTCCTTTCTAGGAGTGAGCACCTGGCTCAGTACAGGGTTTGGGTCCAAGCATCATCAGGAGAGTTAAAGAGAAGTCTCACAACTCACACACACACCTCTCCCCTGCCCTGCTGAGCCTGGGTCTCACCTTTTTCCTTTCAAAACCTTCCTTGCCCCTCTACTTGGACCAACATCTCCCAAACCTGATGGGCTCCATGAGACGTTTGCAGAAAGTGGATTCTGGGATCAAATACATCAGGGAAGGCTGCAAGTGAACCTGCCTGTCCACTCCTGGGCCACCCAGATGATCCAGGACCACAGGAATTCAAGCCAGGAAAAGGCCAGTCGGCTTAGTCAGCATCACCCAGCACAGGGCTCACAGGCCCACTTTTGTCAAACTGTTTCTTAAGCACTCTCCAGAACTTGCTTTAGGCAATGCCAGTTCTGACTAAAGTTCCAAAGGCCGAGGAGGGCTTCAGGTACCCACCTCCTAGAGCAGCCAGGCCAGCTCAACATGCCCTACACCAGATGGCATTGTGTGCAGTGGGTTCTGAGCAAGGGGGCAGAGCATGATGGGAGGCCCACCTCTCCTCAGGCCAATGTAGGACGAGGCTGAGATGCCTACCTCCAAGACATCAAACTTGGCCGTCTTGACTTTGGACCACGTTTTCTTCAGCCTCGCCACAGGACTGAGGTTCATGCCAGCTGCAGGGAACAGCAGGTAGGGTCAGGGCGGGGGTAGGCAAGCCATGCAGAAGCTGGACAGGAAGCCCCTGGGGCCTGGACACTCACAGATGATGGCCATCATGGAGTTGAAATTCCCGATGTTGAAGCACTCCCGGGCCACATCAATAAAGAACTCTAGCATGCGGGTCCGGTGCTTCTTCTTCACCACCTTGAGAGCAGCCAGACAGCCTCAGGGTGAGCCCACCACAGGAGCATCCCCTCCACCACCTGTCCCTGAAGGGCAGCCTGGACAGGAGCTACTCTGGGCCCTGAGCCATCCGACCCAGGGCTGGGGAGATGCTCGAGGGCTGCAGAGGCAGGAATGCAGCTGTGGCATTTTCGATGCTGGGCAGAGGGGCAGGAGAGCAGTCTGAGAGTACTAAGGGAGCCCCAGATGGACTCCCGGACCGTGCTGGTGCACTCCACGGATGGGGGTCTCACCATCACTGTGGATTGGCCGGGGGCGGGGGGGGAGGGTTAGGGGTAACAGGGATGTTGGTGGCCCTGGCAATGAAGGCTTCTGTCTCCACTTCCAAAGTTTCATCATCCAAGGGGTACAGAAGTCAGAGCCTCAGGCAGCCCTGTGGGTTCAGAGAAGTGACAGTGCCACCCCACCCATATGGGCCATGCAGCGCTTACCCGGCACACCTCGGTGGCCACTAACATGCTAAGGCAGTTGAACCAGTTGTCATAGGCCTCCAGGCTATAGGTCTTGGTCAGGTCCCCTCGGCACTGGTGGAACATGACAGGTCACAGGGAGTCTGAGGACCCTGCCAGCAGGTGCAACCCCAGTCCTACCCCCAGAAACGAGCGGGAGCCATGGCCAAAAGAGACTGAAGACGATGGTGGGGTGTGGGCAGCTGGACAGGTCCAGGTCTCCCAGGACGCCCCCTCCCCAGGCTCCTGGGAACACTGGCCCCCTTCCAGTATGTATCACCCTGCATTGCTGTCCGCTGACCCTCTGAAGCAGGTACCAGGCCAGACCCATACCCATTTGGTTGTGAGGCCCCCACCCCCCATGGGGTATATATAGGTACCAGGCCCACCCTAAGGCTACCCCAGAGCACACAGCAGACCCTCACCCTGTGCTTGTCCCGAGAGTCCATGTGGCTGACAATCTGCATCAGGTCCTCAGGGTGAATGCTGCTGACCCTCTCCTAGGATGGGCAAGGAGATAGCACAGGAAGGTGACAAGCCTGCCATTTTTGGGCAGGCCCCACACTCAAGGTCTAGGCCACATTCAGAGTAGTAGTCAAGACCTTCTTGCAGGCGAGTACCACAGCCCCGCCTTGATCAGAGCACCCACCCAATGGGCAGACCCTGCCTGCCCCCCCCAAGTGTAACCCCCTACCAGGGGTCTGAAAGACCCTCCCCTGGGAAGGGAGGAAACAGCGCTTCATGGGACTGAGGCGGAAGCCTTGGGGCAGTGGCTGCTAGGTGCAGGGTACCTTCCCAGCCCACAGCACAGGCAAGATGAGGTGATGGTGGGGGGAACTGGCTCTCCCCCTCCAAGCCCTTCACCTCCTGGGCCAGTCCTCCATCCAGGGGCCACTGCAGTTCCCATCACCCCAGCCCCTCCCATGTACACAGGGCTGCTGTGATCCGGGGACCCAGAAGCAGTGGTTGGAGCTGGCAAGTGAGCTTCACCTGACACCCCAGTCTGACCAGCTGGGGAGGCCCTGCAGCACTGTGTTGAAAAAGATGCTGGGGGGGGCCGTCCAGTGGCCTTGAGTGAGCATTGGTGAATACACCCCCACCCGAGGCAGGGCACACGGCAGCACTGACCAGCTCAATATGAGTCAGCTGCTGAGCCAGCACCAGGGGGTCGCAGCACATGCCCAGGATGTCCTTCTGAGTGGCTGGCGGCTTAGCCTTGAGGACAGACCCTTTGTCCATGGCTGGTGAGCGGAGCTTCTCCCGCAGCTCCTGAAGCTGGTTTCGGGCAGCTAGGGACAGCAGCAGGCTCTGTGTCATTTGGGCAATGGCCTTCTTCACTGTGCCGTTCTCCTGTGGGGGCAGGGGACAGTGCAGGTGCTGGTGTGGGCTGAGGAGACCACCACCTCTCCCAAGGAACCTATCTCCTAAGGATATGCCTAACTTTGAACCCACATCCCTACTCAAACCTGCCATGAGCATTTGGGCCTTTGAAGACAGAATGAAATACAGTGTGAGCTGCTCTGAGTACAGCTGAGGGTGGCTTAGCTGGCTATCCTGTGGGGATGGGAGCTGAGGGCCAGGCCAAAGCCAGGGGTAGGCTTCTGGGTCTGAAAACCATGGCTTTCCCCAGGGGTGTCCAGCTGAGCAGCTACTATTGGCCTTCCCACAGCGCCGGGGGGCGGGCGGGGGGGGGAGGTTCGTCCACAGTAGGGAAGAGAGCATCTGGAAGGGCTTCCTCCAGGACCAGGAACCTTCACTCCCTGGGTGGGAGCAGCCCTGGCCCTGCCCAGAGCTCTCCCTGGGCTTTCTGAGCCCTCCAGCCAGACAAGCTGCTGAGCACACAGCACTTCCCAGGTTTCCTGTCTCCACAAAAGGCCAGGAGTGTGCTGGGGGCCAGAAATGCAGACAGGTTCTTACAACCTCTTACTAGGTTCCCACTCCACTCACCCCAAACCCAGGAAGGGGTGGGGCCTGGGCTCATTCCAGCCCACCACTCAGGCCACAGGGTCTCCCATATGCAGAGGGTGCCGAGGGCAAGCCTGGCCCATTGCTGGACAGCTGAGCAGTCTTGTGGGGAGGGACACAAATGGAGCCACCGAGCAGTCATCTTGGAAGGGCAACAGCACAGAAGACCCACCCTCCTGTGAGAGTCGACCCCCTCCCCCCAACATATACCCAAGGAGCCCTGCCAGGGTCCAAGGAAGACCTCACCTCATCACACTGTGTGACCCGGTGGGTGATGACCTTCAGTTCGGCCATGGCCTTCTCATCCTGGAAGTCGTAGGGGAAGGCCTCCGTCCATTCCTTTAACAGCTGTACAATCTTGGCTGAGAAGGACTTCAGCTTGGCCTGGGGCAGCAGGGCATAGAGTAAAGTCACCCTCCAGAACGGACAACAAGATGACAAGTGGTACAAGCCTCCCCATCTCCCCCACACCCATTACCACCTGCAGGACCTACCCTCCCCACCCCCATTGGGGTGAGGGTGCTAGGTAGTGACATTCCTCACCCTGTCCACCTGTGGTTCTCTTGTACCCGCTTCGTCTCCTATTCCCCTTAGTTCACCTCTCTTTCACTTAAATAAATTCATTTTCAAAAAATTCATCCTCACTACCATGACATAGAAAACTAGTTTCCTTTGCTGTAATTAGAAGTTACCCATTTAAAAGAACAACAATGAAAACCAAGCAAGATTATTAACAATGAGAGACTCTTGCCTGCCCCCTCTCAGTTAAAAGCAGGTTGGCAAGTCCTGGGAAGGGGCGCAGACACTCAGGCATCCCTCTCCCGGCTTCATGTCATTAGAGATGGGCGGGCACCCCTGCTGTTGCCCTGGGTCCACACACATGTAAGGTCTGAGGAAGGTGTGCCAAAGCCTTGGCCGCAGTGTCCCAGCTCGTCCTCAGTGCCCAACCCCACACTGTCCCACTGAAATGACCACATGTGCCCACACCCCTCCTGTGCCCACCACGGCTCCTCAGCACTGACCAGCTCCCTGCCTGCCTGTACTTGCCCAATCCAGACGGTTCTTGCTGCCCTGGGGGCCTCTAGCCACTCATCCCCACATCTTTTTGCCCACATCTGCCCCACCCCTGCTGAGCTGTCTCCAGCCGGCCTGATCCTGGCTATGTACCCAGCTGGTTCCCTAAGCGATGGCATCTCGTGCCCTACAAGGCCTCTCCCAGCTGGCCGCCTCACTCCCTGCAGCTATTCCTCCTCGCCAGGGTCCAGTGCCCGCGGCATCTGGGAGGCCTTGATGGCACTCCCCCCAGATGACCACAGCACCCCACACTCAGCAGGAGCTAGAGCCTTGGACTCAGAGGCCCTACAGTGCATGTCACCATGGACACAGCCTGGCGGGCTCACCCCAGGCTCTTCTCAGGCTTCTACTGTCCCCACGCTGACCTTCCACCTATAATTTCATCTCCCCGCCCACCCCACTTGGCCTTATTTCCACCTGTCTCTTCAGGAGCCTTTCCTAATCCTTTGCGGTCAATGCCTGTCTCCTTGCACCCTGGGACGGCCTCCTCTGACAAGGAGACTTAGCCCGGAGGCCTGAGCTGTAAACCCGCAGGGACAGGAGAGGGAAGGTAGAGGACAAAGTCATCAGCAAACAGGGGCAGGACATGCTCTGCCGCAGCCCAGACTCGGCCCTGCCAGTTCTCGGGCCGCACACCTACCACCCCATCTTCTGCACCAGACTGGGCTTCTGAAAGCCTCATCTGAAGCACACGCCCCCAGCCGTCCTAGCCACCAGAGCCTGGCTCAATCAGAAGAGACAACAGGGGCCAAGAGCCCTACCGAAGTCACTGAAAACCACTCTGAGCAGGAGTCAGCCTGCGAGGGCTGCCCCCCGACTCCCACCCACAGAGTGGTGGCTGTTCTGCCGGCTGGGGGCCTGGCGCTGGCCAGGACTGCCGCGGGGCTGCCTGCTGCAGGCCGCTCCTGAGAAGAGGTGTGGGTGCCCACCGAGACCAGCTACTTTCAGCATCCCATGAAGACTGCTTGGCTCTGTGTGTACCCCATGCCCCACGGGAGCCATGCCCCAGGGGTGCCAAGCGGGCCAGAGACAAGCCAACCTGGCCCAGTCAGCCAGACCCGTCGTGCCGGCGTACTCTGAGCCTGCTTCTCTCCCCAGCGTGAGCCGGGGGGAGCGGGGACGCAGAGACAGGTAGCCCCCATCAGCACCTTTACCTTCTCAGACCCCGTCTCCAGCTGCTGCCTCCGCTCCAGGCAGATCTGCCCCACACGGGCCAGCAGGTCATGAGGGGGGATGAAGACCCGGGAGCTCAAGAGAAAGGTAAAGATGTATGTCCTCTGAAGAAAAGAGACCAGGAGAGAGGAGGAAGAGTAGGTCATAGCCGGTGTGGCCCCCTCCAGGTCTGCTCAGAGCCTGGCTAGCCACCTCCCAGGCCCAACAGCACCATCCAGCAGCCGCGCCTTCTCCTGCGCGCCTTGCTGCACCTCGAACGCCCTTTTCTCTCATGGCTACCCAAGTCCTGCCCCCCCCGCCCCCCACAAGGCACAGATCAGATCCCACTTCCCGGCAACTCCGGGGTGCATCCCTAACAAGCTCAGCTCCCAGCAGTCTTGCTCTGCTGGGATTCTCCCCCACCCTCGGTCCTTCCCCACGAGGGGCGAGAACACCCAAGCCTGGATGTTGGTGGGATTCTCCCAACCTGTGTGAGCCTATCGCCTAGTCCACAGTGCCCCCAGGGCCAGGCTCCAAGCGTGCTTCTCCAGGTCACCCCTGGCCTTGCCCGGGGAGGCCAGTCGGGGGCAGGGTGGGGCGCTCTTGGAGCCAGCACCCGGCAATAGGGGACCGCTGCAAGCAGTCACCAGCCAGCTGTGGGCCTTATCTCCCCGCTGGCACACCAGGGCCCCTCTGTCCCACAGCCTTGTGCCCTTGTCACTGGGCTGTCTGGTACAGGTTCTGAGGGGTCCTCATGATCTGAACTAAAAGGGAGCAGGGCCCAGGGTTCTCTGAAGCACTTTGTCTGACACGGGTCAGTGCCTGTGAGCTCTCCACACTGGCCCCTGCCTACGGACAGGTTCGACTTGGGAGTGGGGGAAGCTGTTTGGGGCTCTCCTGGATATTCTACCCCTACATGGCTGCTGCAGGCTGGGGGGCACCTAGGACCCTTTGCCTCCACTCTGGGCCCAAAGGGGCAGGTCTGGGCAAGCTGGGCCATGTTTGCTGAGAGCACAGGCCTGTGGAACAGGACTCAGGGCCTCAGGCCCTCACTGCCCTCATGCAGCCTTCAGAGGCCACTGGAGGAAACTCTCCTGGGAACAGCAGGGGTTCCTCTTAACCGCGCCCCCCCCCCCCACCACGTACACACACATTTCCTATGTCCGGTCCCCAGGCTGTGCGGCACGAGTGCTCAGAGATCTCAGCTGGTCGGTGGCCCCCTTCTAAGCAGATGGCTCAGAAGTGTGATGACAGTCACCCAGGCATCACACCTTGGAGTTCTCAGCCAAGGCAAGAAGAGCACACAGGGAGGAGCCCTGCACTTCCAAGGAGCAGAGATTCACTGGTGCGCACGCATCCCCAGCTGCCCACAGACATGGCGCAGGGGCAGTGGGGGAAGGCTGCAGGAGCTGGTGCCCAGCTGGGCTCGCCAGCCCTACCCTTCTGCTCTACCACCCCTTTACGCTCTCCTGGCAGGCCACTGTGATGCCAGGGCATAGTGTCTGGGCGATAATCCTGGGTAACGGCTGAGGAGGTTCCGCTGGGACAGACCTGAAAGAGGAGTAGCTCCTCCCACAAGGCCACAGAGCGGTGCTGGGGTTGGAGGTGCCAGCCCCTGGGCGCTGATGCCCTGCCCTAGGCTTCTTCAGGGCCTGAGCGCCGCTCTCCCCGCTCTGCCACTGGGCCCCAGCTGCCAGGTCCGCACCACCAATAGCAGCCCCGGCCCAACTCTGGGAGGGTTTTCTAGTAGGATGGAGTAGACAGAGCCCCAGGAGGGAGGGAGGACGCCTGACATGTTGAGGGGGGGCCAGGAACACCCAGAAACCGAGTTGGCTCCAGCACCATTAGATAACAAGCCTTCGCAGTTTGACTCTCCGAAGGGAGCAGGCAGGCCCAACACCACTGCTGCTACGGGATGCCCCTTATCAGTGACAAAAGGGAAGCCACACATGACAAGGGAATCTTTCTAAGAATGTGCCCATGGCATCTTGAAATGAAGAGGGAGGATTTGAATTGCTGCCGAAGGCCAGTCCTGCCCACGCAGCCATGTGCCTTGGGGTCTGCATGCTGGCCAGGCATGGCGGGGCTGTCTCCCCTTTTTCTGGACTATGGCAGTTCATGCACAAAACAAACTTCCCAGCTCAGGGACAGGACACATGCTGGGTGGACCCTTACCAGGACCCCAAGGTGCCAGCCTTACCCCTTAGACTCCTCATCCTCCCTGAAGACCCGGTCCAGAGCTCAGGCCCCTGTCCCACCCCCTGTGTATCTGCTTCCTTGTGCCATCAAGGCTCTCTCCCAGCTGCCCGGGGTCAGCCCGGAAGTCACTGCAGGGTCCTCTCCCCTAGGCTGGGGGCAAGGGGCAAGGGGCAGGGCAGGAAGTAGGGCTGAGGCTCCCTGATGGCCTGCCCCTCCCCATCCCAGAAGCAACCTCCCCTGGAACCTGGGTGGCCCCCACCAGTCCCACCCATCTCCAGGCCCTAGAGACTTACATCCGGGTAATAGTCCACTGTGGGGACCAGGTGCTCCATCAAGGCCTCCAGGGACCCAGAGATGAGGCGTCCCTCTTGGAAGACGAGGTCCCCTGAGCTGCTGGCCCCGCTTCCTCGCTCCCCCATGCCGGGCTGCCCCTGTCCACTACAGCTGGGCCCGAGTATGCTGGAGAAGACAATGGACGTCTGGGGCATAGTTTCCTGGGAAGAAGAAAAAGGCATCAGAGGCCCAGCCGCCAGGCCCTCCTCCTCCCGGGCCACCCTGCATCCTGTGTGCAGATGTACAGTGCGAGCCCCAGCAGGGCCAGGAGGGGCACCCCACCCAAGGGTGGGCATTAGAGCTCAGCTCAGGTGGGCAGGCACGCTCCTTGGCCTGCAGCCACCGGGTGTCTGATAAATGTTTCTTCAACACCTGCTCTGTGCATACGAGGCCTCGTTCCTGGAGCCTAGACACACAAAACCCTGCCCCTGGGGTTACATTCCGGTAGAAGAAGAGAAACTATGGAGGAGGAGAACATGAAGCAATGTAGGGGTGGTCAAGGCAGCCTCAGCTAAGATACCATTGGAATAGACTGATGGTGTTAGTCATGCAGCACCCTGGAATGAGAAAGGAACATTCTAGGCATAAGGGATAGCAGGTGCCAAGGTCCTGAGGCCAGTGTGTATTGGAGGGAAGAAGCAGAGAGAACCGTCTGAGGAGTAACAAACCAGCCTATGCACACCTGGGGGCTAGGGAGCCACGTGCTCTTCCTCCGCATGAGACAGGAGGCAGGGGGACTCCGAGCACAAGAATGACCTGACTCAGGGTGACCGTCAGTATTTCTGCTGTGTGGAGACCCAGCAAGGGAGGATCTGAAAACCAGTTGGTGGGTTTTGTCATAACCCAGGAAGAGACTGCTCAGGTCAGGGGGTAGCAGAGGGGAGCAGGGTCGACTCTGGATGCTGTGAAGGATGCTCTTGGGCCTGAGTGATTGACCAGCATGGGGAAAAACATGAGGGCGGTGTTTGGGGCAAGATCTGGAACTTGTTTTTGGACATGCTGAATTTGAAACGTCTATTAGTCTGACATGTCAGACAGCAGTCTGGGGGGTGCTCAGTGCCCCCAGAGCTGGGGCCGCCCATAGGGGCCTGGCCTGGCCTCACACTGCAGCAGAGCCTCATGGAAGTCCTCCTGAGGTCTAGGGGAGTCTGCAGCCCTCCTGGGCCTCAGTTTCCCATTGCCCGCGCAGCTGGGAGTGCCTGGGAGGCGCCGCGCGGGGACGAGTGAGGCACATTTGCAGCCTGAGGCCTCTAGTGCCCACGTGCGTGCTCTCCCTCCCGCAGCCAGAGGGGCCCGAGCTACTGGCTTGACCAGTCCCGCCGTCTGCCCGCTTAGAGGGCAGGCAGGTCTGGGTCAGAGTGGAGGAGCGGGTCTTCCTGTGCTCGCTCCCGTGTCTGGTGAGCACTGGCCAGCAGGCACCACTGCCCCGCACCGGCCTCCCCAGGCAGCCGTGAGGCCCTGCCTCCCCAGAGGTGGAGGCCGCCCCGCATACGCCCTCCGTGGGCTTCCCAGTGCTCACCCCTGCCGCGGCTGCTCCCGGCCCTAGCCTGCTTTCTGACCCAAGCTGGCGCAAGCTTCTGAGCCCGTGTGGCCTCAGTTTCCCCACCGTGCGAGCAAAGAGTAGTCATGATTAGTCACGAGAGGGCCCAGGGCCAGTGCGCTCGGAGGGCTACACAGCAGATCCGACTCCCACCCCACAGCACATCAGCTGAGCCTCGCCTGAGGGGAAAAGTGCCCTCAGCCCAAATAACACAGGCTTACCTGCCAGTCGCCCGAAGCCTGCCTTAGGAGTCTCAAAAAAAGTCCTCTGTAAGGAGAGTAAGAGCTCAAGGAAAGCCCGAGGGATTGACATGCCCTTGGTCCCCAGGCTCAGCTGCCCCACTTGGGATGCGGCTTCAGACTCACAGAACACACCGCTCAACACATGGCAGAATGCACATTCTCAGGCCCTGCCCCAGACCTGCCAAGTCAGAAACTCAGGCGCGGCCTTTGATCTGTGCCTTAGCAAGCTGTCTTAGGGTGGGGGCGGGGGGCCGCTTCTGAGGCTGCTCAAGTCCATGTGTCTTCGGCAGCCACCTGCCCGTGGCCAGCCCAGGAGTCATCACCCTGCTCCTCCCCCAAGGCTCCTCACCCTCATGGGGGTCTCAGTCCTCCAGTGCACCCCACCTACGCCCTGCCCAGCCCAGCCCAGAAGGCCACAGGGACAAGCTGCCAGGAGAGGCCCATCCCTTCGGCTCGGGGAGCAGCTGGGCTGAGGACCCCATAACTGGACTCCCCAACTGCACAAGATCCCATATTGCCCATTTTTTCAATGACATCAATATAAGTTTACATAAACGCCCAGAAACACGTGGCCATCCACCACACCAGTTACAGAGTTTACTACAAGGGAGCTGGAGGAGGAGACTTTCACTTTCCATTCTATACATTTGCAAGCTATTTGGTAATTTTTTTTTTTTTTTTTAAGATTTTATTTATTTATTTGAGAGAAAGAGAGCACATGAGAGGGGGGAGAGTCAGAGGGAGAAGCAGACTCCCTGCCGGGCGGGGAGCCCGATGCAGGACCCGATCCTGGGACTCCAGGATCACGACCTGAGCCGAAGGCAGTCACTTAACCAACTGAGCCACCCAGGCGCCCTTTGGTAACTTTTCTAAATGGCACATCCATTTTGTCACTTTTAAAATAATTTTGTTTTTTAGTGCAAAGAGGCTGAGTTTTGAAACCAGCACTTTTTATAAAGGCATGTTAGGCTGAGGTCCGGGGCTGGGCCTGTGGATGAAGGCAGGACCCGAAGGACCACCGTGGGTCCCCAGAAAAGGCAGGCTTCGAGGCAGGGGTCTGGAACCCACTCAGAGAACAGGGAGGGCCCACGGGGGCTGTATGGGACCACCCCCGAATCTACCCTCCCCGGGGACCCCCCCAGGGATGCTGCCTGCCCACATGTCCTCCTCTCTCCTCTCCTCTGTGCACCAAGCTCACGGGTCCTGGGGGCCTCTCAGTCCCTAAGAGAGCCCCCACCCCAGCCATGAGCACTGAGGGGTCTCCAGGTGCAATGCCAAGTGGGCAAAGATTTAGAGCACCCTCGGGCTTGAAGCCCACTCTGCAACAGCCAGCTCCTTGCCCCTGGCCAAGTCCAACCAGCCTCCACTTCTGCAGCCGTTAAGTGGGGCTGGGGACAAGCCCTGTGGAGCCCTCTACCTGCCTGGCATTTCCGCGGGCCACCGCACCTGGTCCCGTGGTCCCCTCTGTTCTCGCACGTGGTGTCCTCCCCTCCCATCCCAGCAAGAGCAGGAACTGCCATCACTGGCCACACTCCTGTGTGTCCACTGTCCCCGACTGGCCCCCTTCTCGGGGAAGGGCCACTCAGAGTGGCTCCTGTCTCGGGTGGGAGAGACACAGCAAGTGTCATCATAATGAGAAACCAAGCTCAGACTGAGTCCATCACACGAGCCATCAGTGACACCAATGTGAGCACCGAGTCATCTCGCTAATCCTCACGGACCCCACAAGAACCCCCACAAAACCCATTATTCTCCATACGCTGCAGATGAGGACAAGGCACAGAGAGACTAGGGGACCGGCCCGGGTCACACAGCTAGGTCACGGCAGTGCCAGGACGGCCATGAAGGCAGTCAGGGGGACCTGAACCTAAGCGTGGCCCGGCCACCTGGAGCTCTGTCAGGGTCCTCGACCTCTCGGAGCCTTCACTTCCTCATCTGGGGAATGGGCACAGGGTGGGCTACGTCCGAGGTTTGCCGGGAGGATGAAATGGGCACTTGTGTAAAGTGGGGCACGCGAGACGTGCTCTCACCGCCCCGTCCAGGAGGAGCCAACTCCACAGACGTGCCCGCTCAGCACCCGGCGCAGGCCGTGGGGGTTGCCCAGGACGCACAGGTCCCCAGGGGCCTCAGAGAGCCCGAGCCCGCACGGACGCCCTCAAGCCAGCGCGGTGCCCGAGCTCGGCAGCAGTACCACCAGGGGACCGGTGCGCGGGGTGTCTTGGCCCCGCTCGGACGCACGGGTCCTCGGAGTTTTCGATCCTCTCGGAAAGCGGCTCTGCCCCAGGCGAGGCCCAACCAGCAGCACCTCACCGGCCACCTCGCACAAATGCGGGACGGGTTCCAGCCCCGGCCTGCCTGCCGCGTCCAGACGGCGTTTTTGTGGGACAGGCTTGGGCCTTGGAGAGCGTTCGCCGGCAGGTGAGGAGAGCCTGCCTCCCCCCGGGTCAGTCCTGCCGCCGACTCCAGACGCACCTGGGGTGTTTAAGAAACACTCTGCCCACCCCGCCCCCAGCACTCCTGACTTAACCGGACTTGGCTGCGCGGTTTTCAGGGTTTTCTGGGGGGAAATGGGAGCAGGGGGTGCAGGGGGCCTCTCGCTCACCTCTGCTGCCCTTGGCTACACCCAGACAGGACCGGAGGCTGTGGACACTCGGAGGAGAGCTCGGGAAGCCTCCTGAGGCCAGGCCCAGGACGGGGGAGGACGGAGCCGGGGTGGGCCAGCCTTCCACACCGACTTCCCCAGGGCCCGAGGCTGGGGCCCACCCGGACAAAGCAGCAGCCTGTTGCGGGGAGTGGGAGACGGACTCACACCCCCCACCTCCTCCGCTCTTTGCGGCTCCTCCTCTTTGGGCAGGAAGACAAGCACCTGCCAATTACAGATGCGGCTCACAGCGAGGCAGGTGAAAGTGATTGCCCGCCTCCTAGCAGCTGGGCCTCACGAGCTTCCCACCGTCCTCACGGGGCCAGGTGAGCGCAAGGGCAGGCCCGGGCCCCCCGTACCCAGGCTCAGGCGGGAGAGACCCGGCCCCGAGTGTAGAGGCGGCAGCCACGGGCCAGCGCGGGCCCGGCTTGCGCCTGGTGTTACTTGCTCTCCGGGAGCGTCTACGGAGGAGTCCTGCCTGCACCTGGGCCCCAAGTCTCAAAGGGAGCCGGGGACCAGGGGACTGGGGGACCGGGGGGGGGGGGGGGGGGGGGGGGGGGGGGGGCGGGGGGAGCGCCCGACACGGGGGGGGGGGGGGGCGGGGGGACCGGGAGAGAGGCCACGCCCACTGCTCCTGCCCTGGCAGAGTGGCACCGTGGCGGCTGGCGTGGGATGGGGGCAAGCAGGGAGGGCTGGTCCCAGGGACCCTCCGCTACCTGCCACCAGCCGTGTCCAGGAGGCTGGCCGTAGGTGAGACAGGCCAGGTGGGCCAAGCAATAAGCTGCACCGTCGACCTCTCCATCTTTGGGCCCCTTCCCAGGGCTCCCCGCACCACTCCGCTCCATCTGCCGTATGTGCTGTTGCTCCCCAGAACAGGAAGTGGCTACAGAGGGGTCCTGCAGCTACCCCTGCTTCGGCGCTCACTCCTGCTCCCCCTCCATGGCCCAACAAGGGACACGACCTTGGGAAACCCCCGGCCTCCTGCAGCTCCATTCCTTGAATGCTCCTCGTCTGCACCCCAACCCGTGACCACCCACCCACACCCGCCCAGGTCCTTTCATGGGGGTTCAGATCTGGGACTTCAGTGGCAGAGTCCAGAATGGAGTCAGGAGACACACACTGTCTCGAGGACAATGGGAAAGCCTCTGAGCTGCTCTGAGCCTGTTTCTTCTGCTCTCAACTGGGTATATAGTTTCTTGCCCACTTCCCTGGCAGGGTGGTGGTGAGGGCTAGATGAGAAAATGAAAGCCAGTAGCCCCGGGAGCGGTGCTAGATGCCACCACCGGCCGCCACCTCTGTGCCTGACCTCAGTGACCTCAGTGACCCCTGAGTGGCCAGCACTGGCTGCCTCTGCTTCTGACCTCCAGCCCCTGGCCCAGGGCCTCACCCCTCAGCAGGCCACATGCCTCCTGCCCTCAGCTGTGGGTTCTCGCTGAGGCCACGTTCCGTGCATCCGTCCAGGCTCCACGCACAACCTGGAGGTCAGGGGGGCCAGGTTACACCCCAGGGGTGAGCTCGGATCAATGGGACATGGGAGGCAGAGGTAAATTCCCCTTCCTCACCCCAGATGGACTGTTCGAGTTAGAAAAGTTTTACAGAGCCTCTCCAAAGACGTCCAGTGAGAGGGACTCCTATAGGAAGGCACCCCACGCACCCATCCCCTCCCACCTGCTTCCCGGGGACCACACTCCCCAGTAGGAGCAGACACGTAAGCTGTGGCTCACGCTCCAATCTCTGGGGAAGCTGGGCTCGGAGAAGAGCAGCCATTTGTCTCGTTCCTGTCCCCCATGCCACGCCCACAATAGGCACATGCTGATGGCCGAGCTTATGGGACAGGGCACCCCAGAACTTCACAGCAGGGCTGGGGAGTACAGGGGGAGAACGCCCGGAGGATGCTCTGGCCCAGGACAAGGGCTCGCACGCCAGGCCGTCACAGTGCAGAAGGTAACCCCGGTCTCCGGGTTCTGCTCGCCCAGCCACCGACTGCCTGCACGTGGTCCTGGACGCCTGGGGCGGTCTGGAGCTCTGCATCCACGCAACTCAGATCGAAGGCCTCTTTTGGGGACCCAGCCAAAGTACTTCGCTTCTGAGTAGCTGCAGCTGCCCCGCCTCTCGCACACGCTCCCCCTCCCCGCGCAGGGACAAAAGGACAAAAGCATCAAGAGTGTGCACTGAGGGCCCAGGAGGAGGAGAGGGCAGCACAGCGGGTGGGGGCAGCTGGTCTCAAAGACTTGGAGAGACTAAGGGGTGAGAACACAGGCAGCCCCGGTGGCCCGAGAGACCTGGCGGAGATGGGGAAAGAGGAGTTTTAGTTTTCTGTAGAGGATCATGAATCAAATTCCCTCGTGCAGCCTCTTCAAGAGACCTCAGCTAGAGATGTGAGTGCCACCCACTGCCACAGTGTTTCCTGACGTGGCGCCAGCAAACTGGGGCCCTTCGGGGTCCATGCCCCTCCCTCTGGCAGCAAAACATAGAGGGCCACGCGTGTGCAAAAGCCAGATGCGCCCTGGGAGGGACAGCCATGCCCCGTCCCTGTGTGCACCCTCTGTAACCTGGGCCACAGTCCTTCGACTCACAAACCCCAGCGGTGCCCAAGACGGCCTTCACAGACCCTGCACCCCACTGCCGTCTCCCCCAGAGCCCCCGGACTCCTGGGAGCTGCAGCTCTGGCGGAGGCCCAGACCCTTCTAGGCCAGGGCCTCACTACGACAGCCAGGGCCTGCTGCGAGCACCCAAAATGCGCCCATCACTGCGTGTCCCATACACCCACGTCCGCCCAGGCCTGGGTAAGGGTCACCCTCCTTTCCGAGGGCTTTTCCTGCTCCCTGTACTGAGCCGCCCCGCGAGGCCCAGGGGAGCCTGACACCGCCCAGCGGTCTCGTAAAACACTCCCCCAGCGGACGAGCTGACGTCCTCACCGACAGTTTACTTGAACATACTCGGGGAGGGAATATAAAGGACACGGACTCTGGAGAAACATCCAATGACTGCGCTGTGTGCCGAGCCGTCCGCGTTCACGGCTGTCCGGGCAGCCCCGGCCACCTTCCTGGAGATGTTGGCGTGCCCACGGTCTGCTCTCCCACGAACGGGCCCTCACCCCGGCCTCCCAGCCCTGGAGGGAGCCTCCAGTTCATGGCTGCACCCCCCCAGGGGCTTCACTCAGAGCCGCCAGGTGCGGCAGGAGCCTCATCCCGGGAGGGGCAGTGGCCTGCCCCACTGCGGGGCTCCCCACACCAGCTCTGCCCCCCAAGGCCTGTCCTGGGCAACGGGAGGCAGGGCTCCACCCGACCCAGGGCATCTGCAGGAAGCAAGCACTTCCTTCAGCCCCAGAGGGACTAAGGGAGGAACACAGAAGATAACTGGCTAACCTCAGACAGAGCCAACTCTGCCCCAGCCGATAGTGGGGACAAGAGCCCATGGAGGGGACAGTCCCCTGCACAGCAGGACAGGAACAGTGTCAGGCCTCCATTCGACTCCGAAGGGGAGAACGGGGATAGGTTCCCAGGACAGTCAGAATGTTAGAACCCCTTCCAGATTGTGGAGTCTGCAATTCTGGAAATTTCTGAGAAACACAGAAGCGGGGATAAGCTTTCTTTTGACTAACCTTCAAATATTTGTCATGAGGAGCTGGAGCCCGGCCAGAGGCTGGGCATCACACATCTCACATGATGCAATGCCCCCTAAGCCAGGGGGAGGCACAGAGACCCCCACGGTTCATCGTAGCACTTGTATAACGTTGCTCAGGTAGGTGGCAACTCTGTCAGCCCCACATCCCTGCTCCTTCTCAGGACTGTCGTTCCTGCTCAACAATGTCCCTGGCTGGGGCCTGACCCTCTGAGCATCAGAGGAAGGCGGAGGCCCTCGCCCTGGACACGTGGATAAATGCACACTCCCACGGCATTCTGCATGTAATTCCAGGAATTGATGGGTTCCCAGAAGTTCACCTACGGATGCGAAGTTAAGAATCCCAGCTTCTTGGAAAACGGGAACAAAATGGCCTTCGGGGCCCATCCCGCATGAGTGCCCAGGGACGTGCCCGGAGGTGGAAGAGGGGCCCCCGCCGGCCTCGCCTAGCCAGGCTTCGCAAGGGATGCTTCTTTTGGAGGCAGCACGTGGGCTTCTATTTTTTAACCTACTCAACAAAAACGAAGACTATTTTTAGCTCAGCAAGCTGCAGGGCATCACAATTAGCAACTGAAAATTACACATCTTGCCAGTCTCCCCTCTTTTGGCTGGAGGAGAAAGAGAGACAGAGAGACAGAGGAGGGGAGGGGGAGAGGGAGAGAGAGAACGTGCTCCTAGAGAGAGCTGGGTACCAGCCCTGTGGGCCACCCTGGTGGGCCACTTAACCAAGAGGGCAGCCTTTGGCAGAGATTTCAGAATGAGTGCATTCAGGGAGCTATCTTGGGTTGCATCCTGGTTCTAGAAAAATCCAGCCTTGGTGGGAGCAGGCAGGAGTCCCACTAGCACTCAGAGGCTGCAACTGGGGAGAAAATCATGCTGGCTACTTGGACCAGGGCCAGCGACACACAGAGCCCAGCCCTGCTGGGGACTCTGGGGCAGCCAAGGTTGGGCAGGAGCACCATGGCCCCCATCACCCTTCTAAGGCTCTTTGCTTCTCTAAAATCATTTGCACTGGGGTGCGGTAGGAGGTGGGGTGTCCCACAGAACCCTTACTCCTTGCCCATTCATCCAACCATCCATCTATCCACAAATGTTACCAAAGACCTGCCTAGACACTGGGGATCCACCAATGAAGGAAACAAGGCTCTCTGTGCCCACGGGGGTGCCCACGGGGGTGCCCACGGGGCCCCCACTGGAGCAGACTGTGGCTGCCATGCACAACGATCCATATCTATGGGTGTGCTATTAGGGGTTTGAAGGAGATCGGTGCTCTGGAAGAGGAAGAGGAGAAGGGGATCAGGAATGTGGGGACAGAGCAGATGGTAACCTAACCAGGTGGAGAGACTGGCCTCCCTAAAAGAGACTTCTAGAAAAGGAAGAGCACGGTGAGCAGAGGGAAGGGCTGGCCAAGGCCTCCAGGCCCCAAGACCTATGAGTCTCCCATCGCACCGCCTCCCTGGAAATCTTCCCTGGAGCATGTCTTGCTTGCTCACTTCCAAACAAGTATTTTCCTGATTATCTTTCAGCCACGCTAAATGCGGCTCTATGCGGGGCTGCAGTAGGCAGGGCGCCCTCCCCGCCTTCCTCCACTGCCTACATGGCGCTCCGGGGAGACTCTTCTGGCGTTTGTCCAGGATGAAGCACCCCTTCCAGGAGGCTCTCCTGGGACCCAAAGCTGACCCCCTTGGGATGCAGACTGGGAAGAGGAATGGCTGAGGGGACCCTCACTTTACACAGAAGGGAACTGTGAGCAGGAGGTTGCAAGAAAAAACAAATTTGTAAATAAAATGCTTGTTTAAATGCATGCCCCCCCCAACACTTTTATAGGATTCCTTGCACATATGCAAAATCTTTTGGTAAACCTTTAGTGGATCCTTTGCAGCAAGGAAGATTTTTGCCTACTCTTTGGACCCCCTCAAGTCACACCACCTGAGGGGGGCCAGCAGTGGGAGGGGGCTGCCCCTGCCAAGAGAAGGCCATCAGGATGTGAAGGTGGCCTCGATTCTCTGGAATGTTATGACTCTAAATTATAACTAAGAATCTGCCCACTGGGGATGCGGGAGGAGTAGAAAGCTGCATGTTCAGCAGGTGAGCCAAGGGGCCCACCTCACCTCCCGGCTCTGCCACCCCTGGGGGAGGGGGAGGGGACGGTCTCGGAGTCCTCCTGGTTTGTACTGAAGCTCAGGCGATCACACGCATTGTTTTCTGTGCCTGGAGGCTGTGGCCAGCATCTTGGGGCTTCCTCCCTCCCTCCAGCTGGGAAGCACAGGGCCAGACTGAGACCTCAGCCCCAGGCAAGACAGGCTAGGTGGCCGAGACAGGGCCTCCTTAGTCCCCCCATCATCCCACTTAATCTCCCCTATCCTGTGATCCTGCTGTTTCCCAAGTCACAGACCAGAAAATGGCAGCAAAGCCGGAGGGCCCGCAGGGGACAGACAGGTCACTTCACCATGGCCTCCGCAGTCCTACCCTCATTGCAGGGTGCTGGGGGACAGGAAGAGATCCGGAGGGTGCCCGGATCCCACTAACTGGCAGAAAACCCAAGCCCAAGAGCCCAGACTAGCTGGGAGCAGCTGCGTGCTAGACGCTTGGGCTGGCGGAGGGGGGGGGGGGGGGGGGCACAGTGCCTGCAGCCAGGGAGTGGCGAGAGGCAGGGGTGGGGCAGTCTGAAGGGAGACAGGGGGAGGAGGAGTATCTGCCCCAAGGGCAGCCACCTCCCCTCTCCAGTCCTCCCCCCCTCCCCACCTCCCTAAAACCCCTGTTATTCATGACAAGCTCAGAGTCCCTCCCTCCCTCGCCTCCTCTTCCCACTCCAGTTCCTTAGAGCTGGGGCTGCATCCGTGCGCTGGGCCTTGGAACACTCTCGGGCGGCCTCCCTCCCCTCCTGGGGCCAGGTGGTGCTGGCAGCTCTTCCGGCAGACCGTGGGTGACCTGCCAGTGGCCAAGCCCTCGGGGCGTCATCTGCAAAGGGCACAGGTAACACCTGCTTGAGAGAGTCGGCCTGCTTAGCTCAGTCATTCTCATAGATTCTGGTGGGTACGAGAGCTTCCAGGAGCCAAGACCCTGCAAGCCACACGTGGCCCCAGCCCCCAGAGTGGCCCCAGGCCTGCCCTCTGGCTCAGGGGGCTGGATCCCGGGCCACTGGGGAGCTGCTTCCTCCAGACCTGCTGCCCATCCTCAGGCTCCTCCACCCCCAGGAATGGAGGACGGCCCCCAACAGCAGCAGGGCACAAGCAGCCCCCAGCCTGAATTCAGACACTCCTAAGGCAGGAACCTCCCGCTGGGGGGGGGAAGGCTGTCCTCCCCCTCCCCAAGCCCCAGCTCTCAGATCTTCCTAACTTTGAGCTACAGCATGTCTCCCTTAAGCACCAGGGAGCCCGGTCCTGTCTGCTGGGGCCACATGCTGCAAATATATGGGATCTGGCTGCAAGCCTGAGCTGGGCATCCAGCGGACTGGCAGTGAGGTCTGACCACCCCACCAGCTAGAGCCACACCCTCCTCTGCAAAAAACCACAGCGGGGACAGTAAGCATGCAGCGAGGCCACTAGGCTCAGGACATGCTCAGTACCTGCTGATTTGGGTGGACTTGTCATCACAGTTACCTGCTGCCTTCCTAGACACAGATTATGTGGGCCGGTGCTGGCATCTCCCTGACCCCACCTCTGGGGTCCCTGTCGCCTCCCCATGCCCAGGACAGCATCGGGCCCCTCCTGCCCACAGGAGGAAAGTAGACAGAAGCTACCTCCTGCTTCCAGGCAGACACATCCGTTGACCTGGCAAGTGGGGCTCAGAGCTGGCTCTGGCCTCGGGATGGCTGCTTGGCCCCTGCCCCGGGTTGGGGGA
Source organism: Phoca vitulina (assembly GCF_004348235.1). Classification (NCBI taxonomy): domain Eukaryota; kingdom Metazoa; phylum Chordata; class Mammalia; order Carnivora; family Phocidae; genus Phoca; species Phoca vitulina. Next base: position 3,338,546 of record NW_022589751.1, on the reverse strand, counting down.
GTGGAGGGGGTGACACACCCCTGTGCACAGGTCCTCAGCCCTCCTCCCTCTGCACCCCCATGGACTTTCCAGCAGGGAAGTCCTTGGGAGGACCTGGCTGGTCCCATCCTTACAGGTCGGGCCACGGGAGCACCCTGCCGCTCCCACCTGTCTGTCCGCCCCGCCAGGCCCGCAGCAGGAGCTCTTGGAGGGCAAGGAGTGACAATTTTTTACATCAGCCAAGCTTCAAGAAATCACACCACGAAAGCCGTGAGGAAGGGCCATATTTACCTTCGCGTCCCCTGCGGGCCTGGCGGAGGGCTGCGGGCCGGACTCCAGCCAGGAGGCGGCTGCCATGGGAACCAGAGCCAGGCAGCACCTCGCGGGGCGCCGCCTCGACAAAGGCCCGGCCTAGGGGGCGATGCTGATAATTAAAGCTTTGTTACAGACGCAGGATTCATTTTTTTTCCTTCTGAATTCCTTCCTAGCACCAAATACTATTTGAATTGAGTGAAGGAATCTTGCCATCTCGTCTTCACACTCCTAAATACAAATTCCGCCGAGCCCGGCTTTTTTCCTTGTTTTTTTTTCCCCCCCTCCTTCTTTTCTCCCTTTCTGTCTAGTCAGCTTCTTCTGGTGGCTGCTCGGGAGACAAAATGTCATTGTCCACCAATAACCATCCCATTATTGAGCCTTGAGAGGCCCAGGGACAGAGCAGGTAGGATTTCAGAGAATTGCTGCCCTTTCCCGCAGGGCGGCCGCCTGGCACGCTGGCCTCCCACCCAGGCCACTCGCCCCTTCTCCTCTGGCCTCCTTCCCCCTTGGCCCATTCCACTGGATTCCACAGGGGTCACCCCAGCACTCCTGCCCGTGGGCGGCTTGGACTCCCGAGGCTGAGCGAGGTGCAGGCTGGGACAGGAGGATGCGCAAACTGAGATCTACTTGGGAGCCAGGCCTGTCATTTCTGGAAAGTCCTCTCAAGGTGCCCCATGGGCACAGATGCCCACCTCTACCGCACCCGCTCCTCTAGGGTCCCCTTTCCCCGCGGAGCAGCCACCCAAGAGGCTGGCACTCAGAGCCTGCCCCGTCACTAGGGCTCCGCCTGTCAGGTAGGAAGAGCCCAGGTTCCAGGAGGGCGACAGTGAGGGGACTGCATCAGAGCTGAGGGTCCTTGAGAGGCAGGGAGGCTGGACCCCTCAGCATGGATGGGTGGGGTGGGGGACCGGCTGTGGCCCAGACCTTTCCAGGAATGATTGTTAACCTCCACCTCCGAGGCTGCCTGGGGTTGCTGGGTTCTGGAAAAATAAGAACACACAGTTCCTTTATTTTTAAATGACATCTAATTAGGCTGAGCAACGATTTTCCTTTGTGTTTAAAAAACAAATAAAAATCAATTTCCTTTACTTGAATTGTCATCCTGCTGGCAGACGCCAGCAAACAGGAGACTCTACCCGCCCTGCTGTGCCCAGGAAATGGGTCAGCGGTCCAAGTCCAAGCACAATGCAGTGAGCTCCCCTTCATGGACCAGACAGACAGCAGAACAACAACTAGAACCTTCTACAGTTTCTGACAAGTGGTGGATACCCAGAGACAAGGGGTAGAAAGGAATAAATAGAGCGCAGTGCATTCCCTTGAACCAGGGGCATGGAAGGATGAGGAGACAGTACATGGAAACCATGCTATCAAAACAGAAAGCCATATTCTTCCATCCAGAGTATTCACCTGCATTGTTCACACATCCTATCACCAATGAAACCCCAAAGGAGTCCCCAAACAGAAATGTATGGGTGACCAAACTTTGTGGACACAACTTAACACAATAGCTGGATATTAATAAATGATGAACTAAAAAAGTCTACCCACTTGATTAAAAAACTTCCCTAAATCATGTCTGTGTTAAAGAGGCAATCAAAACTCCAATTACAGACACATCAGAGAAATAACCCTTATAAGAAAACTCTTCATGAAATTTGATATGGCCAAAGCTGTTCTCAGAGAAATATTCATAGACTTCAATATATTTTAAGTAAACAAGAAAAAATGGAAATGAACTCAACACTTGACTCAAAAAGCTAAAAAGAGCTTCCAAACAAAACAGACCTGCAGCAAAGCAAACTACAAGAAGGAATTACTGAAAGAGAAATTAGTGTATTTAATGAAATAGAGAATAGAACTTGCTGATTGAATTCAAGGGCTGATTTTTTTTTCAAAACACAAAATAGAAAGATAAACCTCTGGTAGTTCTAATCAACAAAATGGTGGAAGAAAGGGAAGGAGGAAGGAAAGCAGGAGGATGGGAGGGAGGGAATGGAAGGGGGGGTAAGATGGTAGGAGGGAGGAAATGCAAAAATACAGCTACTAGGAATGAAAAAGGGAATCTAGCCTGAGATATGGAGAAGAAACTTTAAAAGAATCGACTATATAAATCTGTGCTAAAGGATCTGAAAGCATTTTGAACTGGGATATTATTTAGAAAATATATATAACCAACGTAGACGAAAAATGCTTAAAACCCCAAAAGACCAATAACCATAGTGCAAATTAAAGTAAGTTGACAGCCAACCAAACCGTAGGGAAAAATTAAACCAACTCCTGGCTGAGACAGTTTCTAAAATGAATTATTTCAAGCCTTGGAGAATAAGATAATTTTATATGATATTTAAACTATTTCAACCACACAATTCATATTAAAAACCCTTCCTACTCATTTTACAAAGCTGACATAACTATGATTTATAAATGTGACAAATCTATCCCCTAATAAAAAGTACAGATAAATTCTTACTTATGAATATAGATGAAAAATACCCTAAGCAACTTATCAGTAGAATGAACCCAGAAGCATTTTAAAGCACAATTGAGTCTGACCCAGTGGGATTTATTCCAGAAACATGAGGATGATTTAGCTCAGGGAAGCTAATAAGTCAACACATTAATAGGTCCAAGGAGGAAAGGAATTTGATGATCTTGCTAGATATAGGAAAGCTTTCAATGAAATTTAATATCCATTCTTGGTGTACACTCTCGGCAATTAATGAAAGAGAAGAGCATCCTGTTCATGATGAAGGATATCTATTGAAATTTAGAGCCAATTTCAGACTTAGAGAAACATTAGAGGCCTTCTCATTAAAATGAAGATCAAGCCAAGGACAACTGCCATTATTTAATGTTGTTTTGCCCCTTTCAGAAAACACAATAAGATAAGAAAATAAATAAAAGATACATTAGAAATGAAGAGCTAGAATGTTCCTTATGTGCAGATAATCTGATTCATTTCTTAGGCTTTCTAGGAAGCCAAACTGAAAATCTGTTCAAACTAGTAAGAGAGAGTTCACTTATCAATTAATTTAACATACATTTTAAAAAAATGAATAGCTTACCTATCTACCTCCCCTGGGTACAGGTGTCCCTGTCCCCAAAGATATCCCCACTCAGTCTATGTGGAGCAGGGGCTGTGATGCTCACTCCAGCGGCAGCAATAGGGAGAGGTGTGTGTGAGCCGGTGCCCTGGGACCTCCCAGCTCTGCAGGTGTCCCAGCCTTTGGCCAGGGACACAGTGTCCATGCAGGCCAGCCACCCCGGCCAGCCAGCTGGCGCACAGCACGCTTTGCTGACCACACATCCATGACCCCACCCCTTTGCGCCCTCTGGGCCGGGCACTGCCAGTTTCCAGCCTCCTCTGGGAACCTGCCAGCCCTCTTCTAAGGATGTTGCTCATGGCCCTGGTGCTCACAGGAAGGCCGGGCTCTGGGATCAGTTAGCCCCAGGATGAAGGTCAGCTCCGCAGCCTTTGACCTTGGAGACTGGGTTTCCACTTGTCTTACTGGCACAGCGACCTCTTGAGGGTTAAGGGAGACCCAGAAGCTGGCCCCCGGGGTCCTCTGACTCACACTCGCCAGCCCCACCCCTCAGGCAGGGGGCGGCTGGTGGGACAGCCACACTGACATTTGGGAAATGCCGTGGGCTTGGCCCCAGTCAAGCAGGAGGGTGTGAGCAGGACAGTCAGGGCGCGATTATTCCACTGGAGGCTGAGGGGCAGTGCGGTGGGTTGGCCAGAGAAACCCCACCTGTGACAGGAGGCCACAGGGCCAGAGCCCTTGCAAGCCGCAGGACTTCTGAGGGGAGAGGCCGAAGAACCCCAGTAAAGGTCCCTGGCTGCCCTCCTTCTCCTGAGACTCCGAAACCCTGATGCCTTCATGCATATGCTCGCACCTGACCACTCACCCCAGGGCCCCTCAACCTGTCGGCCTCTGGGATCCCCCCTTGTCCTGGAACCCTCAAGGACCTGGCCAGCCCAGAACCCGGCACAGTGGAGGAATCCTGGTCTGGGAGCCAGTTCTGCCCCTGAGCTCCTAGCTGAACTCAAGGAAGCCAGGCTACTGCGGGCCTCGGTGTCCCCATGTGTAACACAAGGAGATAGAACTAAGCAGTCTCCACGGGCCATTTCAGTCCTCGTGTTTGTTCCTTCCTTCCTTCCCTCACTTAGTCAACCAACATCCATGAGGCCTTACGGATCCATGCTGCACAGTTGGAGATGGAAGAACCATGGACCTCGGTATCTGCCAGGGCAGACGGATATAACACCACGGCGCAGCGTGAGCAGCTCAGGACCAGAGTCTGTGCTGAACATTGAGGAAGCACAGGGTGGGGGACTAACTCTGTATAGGAAGAAGTCAAGGAGGGCTTCCTGGAAGAGGTGATTTTGAGGTGGGCTTCCAAGGATGACCAGGGGTTTTCCAGTAGGTTAGGAGAAGGAAGAGCAAGGAAATAGAACTGGTCTCCTGGCTGACACAGCAGTCCTGACAGACCCAGCCCTCTCTGGGTCACTCACCAGCGGCTACCCGGGAGGATGAGGCCCCAGAAGCCCAGAGGTATGGAAGGTACAGGCAGCTTCCACAGGTACCCCGGCCACGTCATTCCTGATTCAAACCTTACCTCCTCCAAAGCAACATGTGACTCTCTCCCCCAAGCAGCCCTCCATAGTGCCTGGCCCTTAAAGACCGCACCACTGCTGTCCTGTGCTTAGTAGGTACAGGACCTGCAGCCAGTGCTGTCCCCAGTACTCCTGCCCTTGGCCAGTCCCAGATGCACACGGCAGCCAGGTCAACATGAGATTCTGCAGCTCCCGAAGCCCACCTCGCTGCCCCTGGCGAAACTCACATGAAGGGCCCCCGCCCCAGTGGGCAGAACCAGCAAGATGGTGGTGTGGGGCCTGGGGCAGGCTGGGCCAGGGCCAGCAGGCACAGGTGTAGGCGGTGGGCCAGGAGGCAGCGAGGGGCCCACAGGATAGGACAAGCCAGGGCTCCAAATTAGCACTCCATGCCAGACCTCTCCCCAAGCTCCAGCCTGCCCGCCCACTGCTGGGCGACATCTCCCCAGGGGATGCCAAGCTGTTTCTGCCTCCTGCTCACCCCCAACCGTTCCACCTGCATCCTTTCCCACCTTTTACTGAGGGCAATGTCCTCCTTCCTGGAGTCAGCCTGCCTCTCTCTGTCCCCAGCGCCACATCTTGGCCCTCAGCAAGGTCTCTTGCTTTACTTCAGAGCGTGTCTGGATCGGCCCTTCTCTCCTCCACCGCTACCTCCCCGATCTGAGACCCCGGGCCCCGGTGCCGGCCCCCCCTCCTCTCTCTCTTGCCTGCTCTGCTCCTGACATCCAGCCTCCAGTCTGGCCTCTGGACACAGAGGTGGCTTCCTGTTCAAAGCCCTGCCTAGCGTTTTCCTGGCATGCCCCTCCACTCCCATGCCGCTTAGCTCCCTTCCGCCTCTGTCAGCTCCTCACGCGTGCAGCCACACACGCCGAGGTCTCCCCTAACTGCCTACCCCAGGCACCAACAGCACCCCCACGGTGGTGGTCAGTACACTGGGCCCGACTTGCCAGGTTGGGCAGGATTGTCATTACTGTGATACTGAGGGGGCCATGTGACTCGTCTGGCTCAAGAGCAACAAGCAGAAGTGACAGGTGGGACATGAACATTCTAGGGTAGGAGCCTCTCTTCCACTCTGCCATGGAGCCTGTCAGCCTGGGACCTTGAGTGAAGAAGGCTTGGAGCAGGGTCCAAATTTTTTTTTTTAAGATTTTTTTTTTATTTATTTGACAGAGAGAGACACAGGGAGAGAAGGAACACAAGCAGGGGGAGTGGGAGAGGGAGAAGCAGGCCTCCCGTGGAGCAGGGAGCCTGATGCAGGGCTAGATCCCAGGACCCTGGGACCATGACCTGAGCCGAAGGCAGACGCTTAACGACTGAGCCACCCAGGCGCCCCAAGAGCAAGGTCCAAATTGCACTGTGCTGTTAAAAGCCACTGGATTTGGGGGGCGGGGTTGTTCTGTTTCTGCAGATAACCTAAACTATTCTGACCGACGTAACCTCCATATGTCCTATTCTTCTTTCTTGCTTTACTTTTTCTCTTTATCACTTACCACCATGCAACATTCCGCATTGTATTTAATTTTTTTCTAAGTTTTTTTTTTTTTAAAGAAATCTCTACACCGAACATGGGGCTCAAACCCATGACCCCGAGATCAAGAGTTGCACACTCGTCCAACTGACCCACCCAGGTGCCCCTCATGTGGCATCTATTGATCGTGCTTTTCCCCCAGTCTCACCTGCTAGAAGGTGAACTCCAGGAGGACAGGGACTGTGCTGTTTGGTTCCCTGCTGCAGCCACAATGCCGGCCCACAACAGGCGTTCAGTAAATGTGTGCTGAATAAGTGATGAATGAGGAAACAGACACGCCTTGCATCTTCGGCACACCAGGCTGGCCAGCTCAGCCGAGCCCTCTTCTGTGCCCCCCGCCCTCACTGGGCCCGAGCTCTCAGGTCTGTGCAGTCAGCTTCATGCTAAGGGGACTGGGAACGGGGACAGCACCCTGTCCCTGAATCACACCGCCAGTCCGTCTCAAAAGGATGGGTTCTAATAAACAGCCATGGAAATGCAACACCCTGCCTCATGCTCCGGATTAAGTCCAGGACATGTTCTCAGTCTCCTTTCCTGCAGAAAGAAAGCTGCCCCTCACCTTGGAGCCCACACTCCTTGAAGCCCCACCCTGGAGCTCACTCTCCTTAAATACACAGGCATTTGTGGGCCCACAGGCACAACCCTGCCCCCCCACACACCTCTTCCTCCCTCTCTCCCTCACACATACACACCCCATATATAAACATGCCTGCATTTTCACATACTCTCACTCTCGCCCACACATGGCACACACACATACACACCTCCCACGGGCACTTCGTCGCAGACCTCCTCCTCTCCCCCACCTCCTCCGGGCAAACAGGTGGTTCTGTGCCCCTCAAGTCTCGGAAAGGATCCAGGGTCGTCCTGGCTCTAACAAGCCTGACCGCCAGTCCCAGGGCAGCGACCCTCCTCCTGGCCCTGCTGCTGGGGCTGCTGTCTCCTGCCTCCCTGGCCCTGTTCACCCCACAGGGGTCCCTACTAGGTTTCCAGGTGCCCTCCAGCCATAGATGATCCCTGGCATCAGCAAGCCAGGCCAGGAAGGGCAGTGGCACCCTGAGCCATCCACCCATTCTGAGCCCTGGCGCCGCCCACCTGGCAGCAGGTGCCCCAGTGGGGACGCGCAGAGGGAGTGGTTCCCCAGGGCAGGCTCCTTCGGAGCCGAGCGGGGCCCGAGATGTTCCGGATGGTCTCACTAATTGCCGGAGGTCAGCACCTCTTCCCGAGCTCTCCGCGGCGCAAGAACCCCCTGCCCGCTGTCTTGCCGCAACCGAGGGGTTGCTCTGCGTGCGCACCCACGTCGCCGCCTCGCGACCCGCCCCCCCCGCACCTGCCACGTGCCGCAGCCCTACCTGGGGCTCCAGAAACATCCTGGCTGCCTGCTCGCCGCGCTGTAACCCTGCGCTGCGAGCGCCTGGCGAGCGGCCGCCCCTCTCCCCGAGCGCCGAGGAAGCTCCCGCCCCCTGACCCCGCCCGCGGGCTTCCCCATGCCCGCTGCCCTCCGGCTCGCGCACAGCCTTGCGCGGGGCGGGGCGGGGCCAGGGGCGGGGTTAGGCTGGGGGAAAGCAGGGTCAAGCCAGAAACGGGACCGAGCCTAGGCCGGGGGCGGGGGCGGGGGACGGAGTGGGGCGTGCCGCGGCGGGGCGCGGCGGGGCGGGGCGCAGCGGGGCAGGGGAGGGGGCCCGAGGGGGGGGACGCCGCTCGGAGGGCGGCGGGGAAGGGACAGGGTGGGGCTCGGCAAGGGGCTCAGCGAGGGGCGCGGCGAGGGCAGGGCGCACGGGCCTGGTGCTGGGTTTCGGGGCGCTGGGAGTACAGGGCCGGGGGGCCGTGGCGTCAGTCGGTCGGCCGCACCAGCCGTCGATGCTGGGGGGCGCCTATGTGCCACCGGGCGAAGGGGTGCTCTGTCGGTCGGGACTCAGTGCGGGATGCGAGCACATGTGTTGGTGAGATCCCGCTCGCGGAGAGCCCCGCTGTGACCCCATCTCCTCCCTTTGAGCATCTCTTTCACCTTTGCGACCTCACCTCATCGTAGATATCCACTACAGAGCAGATGCTTGGCCAACATTTGGCTTGAATGCTTCCCTTGACGGGGCGCTCACTCTGGTCTCAAGCGTCACACCGATCATTGTTCTTCCATTTCCTTGAGTGAACACAGGGGATACGGCAGCTGCTTTTGTGGGAGGACTAATCTGAGACATGGCGTGGGGCTGTCCTGGCACACATGGCACAATGAGGCATCATTCCACCCTCAGAAGCCCCAACACTGCGAAGGAATCCTGTCAGGTGACAGGTCACCCCTCCATCGTGTGCCTGCGGTGGGCCCCAACCCAGGCGCTGAGAATTTGGATGGAAAAGATGGACTGAGCCAAGAGCACCCTCCCCGGGAGATCTGGAACTGGAGAGCCCAGAGGCTGAGTTGGGAGACCAAGCTGGGGTGGGACTCTGGGGGAGTCACCACTAGAGAGGATCAGGGACATTCTCAGCTTACACATGATAGAGAGGAGAGCAGGATGCCCAGAGAGAGACGGAGACAAGCCCAAGAGAGCTCATGAGCAAGCCCTGGGGCAAGACTGGGCAGAGGTGACTCTGTCTGTGTCCACACCAGTCCCAGGATGCCCACCCTCTGCCCAGCAGCCTGGTGAGACAGCCATCTCTCCTCCCAGCTACCCCTTCTTGTTTGCCTGCTCTCTTAACCGTCCCAAGATTGGCCACCAGGCTGAGTCCCGGGGACGGTTATTTCTGTCTTGTGTAATTAGGGGCTGTGCAGGGTCCACTCACCCACCTCCCCCTAGAGGGTGCAGCAGTTTAGAAACAGGTGTCTTTCTCTTGGAGCTCTGCCTACCACTCCCTCACTCTCTCTGCTAGGACTGGAGCCCAGCTCTCACTGCTCCAGCACCTGCACTGTTAACTGCAGCCTCGTGCGGCTCCTGTGGGTGGGCAGTGGGGGCAGGGAGGAGCACCAGGCAGAAATGGCCAGGGCCACAGACCACTGGTGCATCAGCCCTCCAAGCTTTCGCACTGTCCTTTCCCCCTGCTGCTTCTGCATCTCATTTCAGGCCAGCTGGAGGATACAGAGCTCATGGTGGCCTTGGCAGGTGACTTGTGGCACCGGGACTAGCCTGGCTTTTGAGTCCTGGGCCTGTCCACCCTATCCCTTCAGATGGCTCCAGGGTACTAAGAAAGGTGAGGACTGGGTTCTTGCCCTGGGGAAGCCTGCCAGGCTCCGTGTGGTCCTCAGCTCTGGCCCACAACCCTGCATGACATCTGGGCCCTAAGGTGGCCACGGTGTGGTCTCAGGAAGTCCATGTGGGCAGTTAACACCCCTGCTGCCACCTACACCCAGAGCAAGCCTTCTCCTTTGCTGCTCTAGATGGTACAGCCCAGAGGAGGTGGCTGAGCTGCCCCACGGCAGCCCCACGGCACCTCCCTGTACAGTCACAGAGCCGTTTCCCTAGGTGCTCACCCACAGATTTCACCAGCGTCCCCAAGGACCTCAATAAGGTAGATGCTTCCCCAGGAGGAAGGAGGGCCTCTCTGCCCATTGTCACCACAATGGGAATGTCCTTGCAGACACAGATAGCATGCTCTCCTTTGCTCACGGGTGTGACCGCAGCATTCGTGTGTGTATACCCCTCCCGGTGCCCGAAGAGGCAGGGAGATGGGCATGCCTGGGCTGACCCCTGCTGGACTGTTCCTTTGCTTGAAGCTGGGGGCGGGGGACTGGGTGCAGGGAGTAAGAGCTTGTAGGGAGGGCTTGTGGGGACTGACAGAAGAATCTTGTTACCTTGGCAGATTTGGCTTTAAGAAAGTAGATAATGAGCCAGGTGTGGTGTGGCCAGTAGATATCTACTGGGGGCTTCTGGAAAGACAAGGCACACAGGAAGAGATGCCCCAGATGATGGGAGCTGCACATGAGGCCAAGAATAGTGTGTCCATCCCATGACCATGAGAGGACACTCCGAGGATGGCAAAGAGTAGGGAAGCCTGAGTCTGGGATGATGGTGACCCTGGACATCCTCACCAGTGCGTACGCCTGGGACAGATGGGACCCTGGGACAGGAGGCTAGACCTACGGCAAGAAGCTCCTAACCAGTGTCCCTGCTTCCACCCATGCCTGCTCAAGACAGCGGCCCGCGGCCAAGGGCCTTGTTCAGTCCTGAATCACGCCCCATCCTCCTCTACCCAGAACCCCCAATGAATGACAGCCAGAGTCCCAGTGACCTGGCAATCTGCCCCCATCAGAGGCCTGCCACCTTCCACTCAGCCCTCGCTCACTCTGTGCCAGCCCCCGCAGGCCTACCCACCCTCCCTCCGCCTGCTCTGCTCTCCCCGGAGGTCCTGACCGACTTGTCACGTGCTCAGTGACAGATCTACAGTGTTTAACCTCCGCTGCGGCATTTCCTCACCCACTGAACTTCTCTCCTCACGGTTCTGCAGCCCACACATTCCCTCTACCTCTTCGGTAGTCTCCTCTAGGGAGAATTCAGGCTCCCTGCTGTGCCCCCATGACTGTGACATTCGTGCATGGGGGCACTCGGCACCGATCTGTTGAATAAATGTGTGTGTGTGTGCGTGTGCGTGTGCGTGTGCGTGTGCGCAGTTACGTGCAGATACAGAGCTAGATGGAGGTACCCAGCACGGGCCTCATATCCAGAATATATAAAGAACTCCTACAAATCAAAAGTGTCAAAAGACCCAATTTTGAAAAAATGGGCAAGAGCCTCGAAGAGGCATTTCACAAAAAAGGATTTCCAAAATGGTGATAAATGTAAGAAAAAGGAAATAACACTCAACTTCGTTCGTCATCGGGGAGGGGAAATTAAAACCACAGTATGACACCGCCGAACACCCACCAGAATGGCTAAAATGAAAAGGCAGAAAACGCCAAGTGCCGGTGAGGCTGTGACCTAGGGGAAACTCTGAGCGGCGGGCAGCGGCAGCGAGACTCGGTAGAGCCACATGGGAAGCAGGTCCCGTAGGCCTGGGAAAGCGGAGCGTGCCCCGGCCCAGGAATTCCTCCCGGGGTGCAGCCCCTCCCAGACATGCTTACAGACTCACCCCAAAAGGCACACCCAGGAGCATTTATAGCAGCAATATTCTCGATGGCTCCTAACTGGGAAGCAGCCGGCTGCCCTCCACCTGCCCTGCAGTGTACCCACCCAGGGGAGCCCCACGGCCATGAGACTGGACGAAGTCAACCACCCCCGAGGACCCATCTCACCAAACCGCGTGCAGCTAAAAAAGCCAGGCAAGAAAGAACATCTAATCAGGACCCCATGCACATCAAGCTCCGAGGGGGCTGCTGGGGCTGGTGCCCGTCACCCATGTATTCATCCCATGAAAAAGCACCAGGGCTTCACACTGATGACTCATGCACTTTTCTGTACGTACAGCACACTTCAAGACAGTTTATGTTTTAAAAGTTGAGAAAGAAAAAAATAGGGGCGCCTGGGTGGCTCAGTCGTTAAGTGCCTGCCTTCGGCTCGGGTCATGATCCCAGGGTCCTGGGATCGAGCCTCGAATCGGGCTCCCTGCTCGGCGGGAAGCCTGCTTCTCCCTCTCCCACTCCCCCTGCTTGTGTTCCCTCTCTCACTGTGTCTCTCTCTGTCAAATAAATAAATAAAATCTTTAAAAAAAAAATAATGATGATGCAGGTCAGGCAGAAGCCACCTGAGCTCAGGGACCTTCTGAGTCTGCTGTGGGCCACACCTGAGAGAAGCTGACTCGGGAGAAGGAGCATTTCAGGGACACTGGGGCCTTGGCCTCCCTCTCCTCGTCTGCCCAAGACCAAAGGCCCCTCTGGCGAAAACACCTGCCCCTTCTTTTAAGAGGTGCAGCCCGCAAGGTGTTGCTTGGAAGATGGAACGTGGCCTAAGTTGGGTTGACTGACCTCGCAGAACAGAGGAAGCAGGAACCCAAGTGCCCGCACAGGGGCTGTTGACAAGGACAGCAAGGACCTTGCAGAGGCCAAGACCGCAGAGGCCTGAGCTGCAGGGGCGGGCCCGGCTGCCCGGAGGCATGGGTGGAAGTCTGCGTGGCACCTGTGGGACCGCGCAGGAGGGGGGCACTGAGGGCGAGGAGCAGGTGACAGTGGGGCTCTGCTTCCTGCACTGACTCCCCGCCCCCTGGCCCCTTCGTCACCCAGAGCAGCCATGCAGGCGGAGCTCCGTCTCCAACCCCTCAGCGTCACGGGCAAGCCTGGGACTCACTCGGTTACTGTTTCCGGGTAGAAAGCAGGGTTCGTGACACACAGCTGTCAGGGTGGCTGGCAAAACACGAAGCAAAACAAACCAAGCACTTCTAGAAACCTCTAGTTCCAAGGGCTCACACTGTCCAGAGGCTATGGCCTCCCCTGGGAGATGGCTTGGGCTGTCTACACTCAGCAACAGTCTACTCAGAAGCCCTTGCTAAGAGCATTTATCAGGAACCCGTGTGACACAGCGCGGCCCGTGCGCCGGTCAGCTCTCTCCGAGCGGCCCTGTCCCCTGCGGAGCTCACACCCAAGCACGCCCGTGAGCTCCACAGCAGCCGTGCCCGGACCCGGGGAGCGGCGGGGCGTGCCAGTCCTCCTCAGGTGCTGCCGCTCTCCCCAGGGCCCCGGGCCAAGCAGGCACTATTCGATGTCCACTGGGGAAGCCACACAGGCCTCTGCATCTCCCTAAAACCGCCGCATGAACACTCCCTTCTGGGGAATAACATTCTAAGCAAACAAATCACTAATGGTCTTAGGCATCACTGAAGGAAAGGGTGGGGGCGGGTAGAGTTGGGGAGGACAGTTAACCTTCTGACGCCTCCCTCCTCATACCACAGAGTAAGGCTCTTCCTAAATAAATTACCCCCCCCACCCTGAGGCAGGAACCTCCCAGGCCTCTCCCTACAGCCTGCACTTGTCCTTGGACCGACGCCCTCCCCCTCGTCCTGACATGATAACAGATTCGGAGAGAGCTGCCCACCTGCCCCGAGGGTGAGTAACTAACCAGACATGTGTAACCCAGCATGTAACTAATCGTAACTAACTGCACAGACTGTCCCATTACCGGCCTCAGGGCGCCCCTCCCCTGCCCCTCCCCTCCCCCTCCCTGAGCACAGGGATCCGTGGGTGTCAGGAGTACAGGGGGTGGAGGTGGGCTACGTGGGGACCCAATGCCAGGGATGGGCATCACGCTTGGGGGTGGTGCTGGGGTCCCCGGAGGCTACCTCACCTCTGTACACCTCTATACCTCAACACCCACTTTGGGAAAACAGGATGTTCCCTGGAATGCTCTGGAGAGCCCTTGCCACCAAAAGGCCCCCAAAGGCTAGAGGTCCTGGGGCACCTCCTTCCACCTGGCCTGGCCTGGCTCACCCTCTGTCCACTCTGCAGGCATCCTGGGTCTGCATCCGGAGGGCCCAATTCCCCAGGGGCCCTGGGTGCTGGGGAAGAGCCTGGGGGTACGTCGGGTGGAGGCTGGGAGGACACGGAGATTCCGGTTCTCTGGAGGGGGACCCTGCTCCTGTAAAGGGTGCCAGCAGGTGCTGGACTGTTAGAGACAGACTTGGGGGTGTGTGAGGAGAACATTCGTGCGCCCAGCCTGGCCTCTGCTTCTGGGGAGGGAGGAAACATAGGTAGGAGGAGGGTCCTTCCTCCGTCCCAGTGAGGTCCCTCCGTGAGACCCAGGCCATCTGAGGAAGGAGGGAAGAAAAGACCCAGGCCTGGCTGTGAGCACCTGTGGGGGTCAGGTCCTAGCAGTGCCCCCGACCTGGGCATGCTCCCCTGGGTCCTGTTGCCCCTTTGCACGGAGTCTCCCCCCATCCTGGCTGGCAGAGGCAGGCAGAGCGTGGACCATCGCGCGCTGTGCAGGTTGGATTGCCAGGCAGAGATGCGGTGACCTGCCACAGGACACGGCCCTGGTGTCCGCCAGTGGGCAAGCTGGCCCAGGAACCAGTGTGGGGGTGGGCAAGTGACTACCACCGGGGCTCCTTGAGGCCACACTCTGGCCCTCTCCACCCCCCACAAAAGGCCTCTGAGAGGCCACACTCAAGATCCCTGCTCATGAAGAAATAAATTACTTTCTCACAAGCGAGGCTTCCCTTTGGGTGACAGCCCCGGGACGGGCCAGCTTCTGGACTGAGGTTGTTTTCCGGTCTCTGTGTGACACCAGCAGCCAGCATTTATCTTCTGAGAACGGAGAAGGAGAGAGAACGCTCTACTGAGGAAAGGTGAGAAGAGAAGCACCCAGAAGGAAGCCCAGACATGCCTCCCTGACCAGTGCCAGTGACAGACGGACGGACGGACGGACGGACACTGCAGAGGAAGCGCTGGTTGCTCACCGCTGTCAGATTCCCGCCAGACCGGAGCGGCAAGGCCCGACCTGCTGCGGCACCCCGAAAGTTCCCATTCCTCTGACATGGATGCTGGCCCCACCGAAAGGCTGGCCAGGCATCGAGGGGCCTGGTTGCATGATCAGCAGCGGTTGTCTTCAGAGAACATTCCCTTTGCCAAGGGGATACAGCCTCTGGGTTTGGAAGCCATGCTGCCAGGAAGCTGACCCTGGAGTGGTCACAGGGACATCAGGTCTGGGGTGAGACTTCTGGGTCCTGCAGGGCCCTGGGGCTGGGGGGACAGAAACCCTGAGGCTGGGCCCTCCAAATTGCGTGACCTCAGGCTGGGCAGTCCTCCGGCCTTGGGGGACAGCAGGCCACAGCGTCCAGGAGAGTGGCTGGTGTCTGGGCGGTGGGGAAGTAGGAAGTGAGCTGCGCGTGGACTGTGATGTCATCAGCAGACAGCCCTGGAGCAGTTCACAGCTTCTGTAAGCCTCAGTCCCTCCTCCCCAACCCCAAATGAAAACGACACTCATTGACAGTCTTTCTCACAAGATGGTGCTGGGACCCAAATCCGGTTTGGGTGGGCCCCACTTCTCATGTAGCCTTTCAGCAGACAGGGTTGTAAGGGGGCCCCCAGGAGGGCAGTGGGAGCTGAGCAAGTACCCCAGCAGGACAGGGAGGCGACACAGTTGGCCTTGTCCAGCAGGGAGGCGAGCACCAAATCAGGGCCGACCTGGGGAGGAGGTGCAAGGGCAGAGGGAGGGACCACTTGGTCTAGCATTTCCCCTGATGCCATCCTACAGGGACGGGGCAGAGGCCCAGAGATGGGCCTGGTTCCAGTGCGGGAGGGGGAGTGCAGGACAGCCCAGACCACTGTCCTCTGCTTCTGTCACAGAGTGTCATTTCCCCCCCACTTCATCTGACCTCATCGCACACGGCCGCAGGCCTGTCGGTCACCATGATGACAAGTCGGTCACCGTGATGACAAGCACCAAGCAGGGGGCCCTTGGCGGAGCTGCTGTCTGGGTTTGCATCCGCCCAGAAACCAACGCAGTTTGGACACAACCTCCACACGACTCTTAGGTGAGGAGATGGGGCCCAGGGCAGAGCTTGAACCTGCTCGAGCCTGCAAAGCAGGGTGGGGCGCACATGGGGCCAGCCCGGCTCCCGAGACTCTCCTGGCCTCTGGCCAGCACCCCCTGATAGGCTACAAGGGGGCAGCGTTTTGGGATCGATGCTGGGCGGACACAGGGCTCTCTGCCCAGGGCTTCTCGGTGTCTTGTAGATCCTGGGGGGGTGGGAAATTCTAGTCTTTGCCCTGCCTTCATGAGAATTAGAAAAAAGCCCCCCTCGCTCCAGGAGGGCCTGGTCACAAGCAGAAGGCAAGCTGGCTCTCAGCCCACTCACCCCTTCTGTGGCAGCCCTTCTGGGGCAGCCATGTACTGGAGGGAGTGCTGGATAGAGCATTTCTCAAACGTATTTGACCACAGAGTTGCTTCCTCCCAAACGGTCCAGGAGACCCTGCAGCAGCTGAGGAAGACCCTTCTGCGGTCCCCCCATGCTGGCTGGCCACCCAGCCCCAGGGCCCACTGTGGGTCTGCAGCCCTGGCCCTGCCCGTGGCCCTGTCCCACCCAAGTCCAGCATCCAGCTCAGGGCTGCCCCGCAGAGCCCCTGCCTGGCAGGAAACTGTAAATGCCTATGTCTCCTCCGTCATCGGAGAATGAGACCCTCCACCTGCACAAATGCGCTCCTTTGGGAAATGCCTTAAGGGGCCACAGAGGATTCCTGATGTCTTTTCACACAAGGCTTCCAAGAATCTGTCCATTTGCTTCTGCCTCCTGGAGGCCAAGAGGATGAGACCTCTCCTGAAGCTCCTCCCGGCGTGGTGTGCTGGCCCCTCCGCCGGCTCTGCAGGCTGGGGGTCCACCCCGGGCCCCCCCATCCAGGACTCAGTGGCACGGTGCAGCGGCCAGAGGCGCAGGGGCAGGAGAAAAGGCTGGCATGCCGGGCTAAGGGGGTTCCTCCAGACAGAGGCTCTTCGATCTGAACAGATCAACCCAGAACCTGCAGAAAAGGCACCTGCCAGGCCGTCCCCAGAGATCCTGCCTCCATGGGTGTGTGGGGACTCGTTGCTCCTGGAGACGGCATCAGGACCCAGATCGGAGAGCAGGGCCATGGGACTGAGGGGACAGTCAGAAGCCATTCAGGGAGAGGGGCACAGGAGCGCAGAGCAGTGGGACCCCGTGAGACTTAGGGGGCGGGGGCTGGGGTGGGGGAGGCGCAGCAGGAGGGGGTGGGGCCACCCAGGCAGGGGCTGGGGCAGGTGACTTCCCCAGATGAAACAGATCATGACAGAAACCAGGCACTCATAAGGAGCCCGATGAAGTGTCTGTGGGGGTGGTGAAGGCACGGGGTGTCAAGGGGAAGATAGAGGGAGCCCCTTCCCCCCCCAAAGCTCTCAACACCCACCACCTCACCTGCACAGCCTTGAGAACGGGCCCGCACCCAGGGAGACAAGGACACGGCACGAAGGTCCTTGTGCCTCCTGCAGAGCTGCCACCTCGGAGCCCAAAAGAGGGGGAGGGACTCAGGCTCGTGCAAATGAAGAAGCAGGAAAGCCCACCAACAAGGAGCAAATGGCTTCATGGCAACAAAAAGCCCTGAGTAATCAATTTTCTCCTGTGAAATCTGCAAAATTAATGTTCAAGGTAATACAGAGTGTTAGCGCACGCATCGGGGAAGGCCAGGGTAGGAGAAGGCCAGAAGTGGGTGACAGAGATGGGTCCCCACAAGGCACCTCACAGGAGAAAAGCCACTTCTTGACAGCAGGCCTGGTTTAAAGCACAACAATCCATGTGTGTGTTTGTGTGCACAAGTGCACATGTGACTTTTCATATGAGCATGCGTGTGTGTGCATGTAAGTGCATGTGTGTGCTCTGTTGTGTGCACACCCGTTGTGTGGGTGTGCGTGCATGCACGTGCCTGTGTGTGCATTTGTGTGCACGCGTGTGTGCATGTGCTCAGAAAACTGACCGGCACAGACACACTGAAAGGTTAATCAGGGTGCGTGCCTGGGCTGGCCTCTCCTCACGCCGTCCTTTGCCCTTCATTTATCCTTGTCAAGCACTTCCCAAATTTTCCCCAAAGAACGTGAATGGCTCTGTCATCAGCTCTAACACAATGCATGTTCTTTTTCTAAAACCAAGACTCGAGGCTCGAGCTCGCTGACAGGCTCCTGGCAAAGGGAGACTTGCTCCCACCAGCCAGGGTGTAACCAGCACATGGAGGGTGCCCAGGGCAGACGGGGAGAGGGAGCATGGGAGGTCAGAGAGGCTAGGGACCATCCTGGCTGGGTGTCAGGAAAGGCTGCATCAGGCAGCACAGCTGCACGGGGCTGACACATGTGTCCTCTGTCATAAAGCACCTGGGAGAGGCTGACGCGCTGCCTCAGCGCTGGGTGCGTGTGCTCAGCAGTCCTCGTCACCGCTCGCCACGCACCCCACCAGCTTCTCCCTCCAGCTGGTCAACCAGAAGGCTCTACTCGATGACAGGCAGTGACATGCTGTGGGAGCTGCTTGGGGGCAGGCAAGTGGGCCCCCGAGCCAGCCTAACAAGTGCCCCCCTCTCCACACAGGGGGCTTTGGACTGTCTTCGGGACATGCCCACTGGATTCTTACCTCTAAGACTTGTGGTATTACCCACCCTCCAAACCATCCTCCTTCCCCCTCTGCCCCCAATGCCTACCCTGTCACTTCCTCCAGAAAGCCTTCCTGACTTGGCACATCCTCAAGGTCCTCGCCCATGGACTGCCAGCCCGCTCAAAGCATGCACCTTATAGCCTATCTTCCTTCACCCCCTCTCAGCCAGCGGCTCCGTCGCTGTGAGGGAGGGAGGGAGGGCCTCGCTGTGAGGATCCGAGCTCATGTCTGGGCTCCAAGGAATCAAATGCGTTGGGCTACATTCGTGATGTCTGCCTCAGGTGAGCGTTAGGAGGGGAGCACCTCACTGGATCTGCATCCTTTCCCCTAGCTCCTCATGAGTGGGTTCTTCAACCACTGGCTGGGAATTTGCATTCCTAACTAAACTATTCACTTACTCATTTTTAGAAGTTAATGAATGTTCACTATGTGCCAAGTTCTCCAAGACACAGTCACTGCCCTCAGGGTTTACTCTCAGGATCACGGGAGCAGGGCATGGCAAACAAGTAAACCAATGAACAAAATAGAGCTGGTGATAAGAAAGGCAATAACATCGAGCCTGTGGGTCACAGGAGGCCTCCCTGGGAGATGGGCCTGGAGCAGAGATGGGCCTGCTGGGTTGGAGCCACCCGGTAAAGGTACCAGTGGGCATGCCAGGCAGAGGGCACAGCAAGTGCAAAAGCCCCAAAGCTGGAAAGAGCTGGGTGCTTTCAAGGCACAGAAAAACCAGTGTGGGAGCCTGCAGTGAGGGATAGCTGGCCGCTTATGGTTGTCCTGGAAATTCCCCAGAAGCTCAGCAGAATGGCTGAGTTTGGGGCTGGGGCTGGGGGGTGGGAGGGGAGATGCACTACCTGAGAGGCTCTCACCTCTTCTGTTATGGAAAGCCTTGCAGGGTTCTGGCACCCCCACGTGAGGCCCTGAGCAGCCCCAGTACAGCTGGGGTGCCAGCTTGAACCCATTTGGGGCTGACCTGGCAGTGGCTACTTTTCAGCAGGATGTGGGTGGAAGCTTCACTGTTTTAGACCCAGGCGAGCCATCTGTGTGCGGCCTCAGGGCTGCTTGCCACTGGGCTGGCCAGACCCCGCTCTCCCTCTCCTCCAGGGCTGAGGCCAGACATGGCGCCTGCCCTCCTCCGGGGCTCATGAGGATCCCCTGCAGTGGACGGCTGACTTTTCAGGTCAAGCCTTTGTTTCTTAAAAGGGGGAAAGGAGGCAGAAGCCGTTCGGGTGGGTTGGGAACCCTCGCTTCTTGCCCACATCTTCAACTCCACAGTCACAGTGACAGGAGGAGAGCTTGGGAATACATATTCCCTCTTCCTCTTGGAACCAAGGGAACCACTGTCTTCCCATGTCCGTGTCATCCCCCCCTCCCAGAACGATGTCCCAAGATTACCTAGGGTCCCTGCCTCTTTCCTCTGGACCCCAAGCCAGAGGCTACGTGTCCCCTGGACCCTTCCTGCACCCAGAGGGGCTAGCCTCTTGGCTGTTGGCATTTTCTTCTTGGACTGAGTCCGAATGCTGGCAGTATGACTTCGGAAATGCAAGCATGGCTCTTGTGGACTTCGGTTATCTCAATATTTCAAAAATGCTTTTTCAAGAAGAATAAACAGAGGCCGGAATCCATAAAAAGTTCCTCCTGGCACAGATGAAGGGACGAGGGGCCAGCCCAGCGACAGACCCCAGGACAGGCTGCTGTGTGGCCCAGGGATCTGTATTCAGGAGGTGAACTGCGCCACCCCCTCCCCCACCCAGCACTGAACTAAGGGCACAGGCACGTTGTGGGGCCCATCGGGACCTAGTACAGTCCCTGAGCCGGCAGGGGAGAAGGGGCCAAACGGGCAGAGGGTGCCAGGGCCCGATACAGGTACGTTTGAGCTCCACCTTCAGAAAAGGTTTGAACCACAGAAGAACATATGGTCTCCTATGCTTGAGCTTCTCTTTTTACTTCACTGACTTAAAATATTTTGAAGTCATTTCATTTGAAGTCATTACATTTCTTGACAGTGTATTTATACTTTATTATAGGTTTGAGGAAGAGTTTGGGTCCCTCCTCTGATTTCCTTGTTGATTGTCCTGTCCCCACACCTTCAGATATGGTCACAAGTAATCCTTCAAAGGTCCTGCAACCCTGAAAAGGCCCCAGGGTCACCATAAGGGTCCCATGTACCCTCCCCTAGCCCTCTCCCTTCCAGTGGGGAGAGGCTGCCTATGATGGACAGGGAGGGCCTGCCAGCCACTCAGGCATCTGAGCAGGGGAGGAGCACTGGAGGACTCCGAAGGAGCATCACAGGGGAGGCTGGTCGGACTGACAGGTGTGTGAGCAGGCAGCAGGCCTCTGAGAGTTGTGCCCTCGTCCCTGGGGAGGGTCTGAAGCTGCCTGCCAGGAGCGTCTGTGCACAGCCAGAGTCTATCTTGAGCTGGTGGAAGGGGCTGGTGGAAGGGGCTGATGGAAGGCTGGTGGAAGGGGCTGGTGGAAGGGGCTGGTGGAAGGCTGGTGGAAGGCTGGTGGAAGGGG
>NW_022589751.1:3239913-3317582 GCF_004348235.1 Phoca vitulina | reverse complement strand
TGGTGGAAGGGGCTGGTGGAAGGCTGGTGGAAGGCTGGTGGAAGGGGGCTTGTTGCCAACTGGACATGAGGTGACTTCTGTGTGCACAAACCTGTGTGCTGTACACATGTCTAGTCCTGAGCAGACACAAACATTCCTGGTAGGGCTCTTTCTCTTTCTCAGGATCACTGGCTCTCAAAGGATGCTGTTGTACCCTCTCCTCTTGCCCCAGACAGCTGTGGTCCCCTGGCCAGTGCCCCCAGTTCCTGGTCCTCACTATCTGAGTGGCGGCCCAGGGCAGGACTGGACGGGGCTATCCTGAGGATACCCAGTGAAGTCACAGAGCTGAGACCAGAGCACATGCTCTTTCCCCTCTGGGGACCCACCCCTGTCCTGAGGACCCTGTAGGAGGGAGAGTGGTGAGCATGGCTGCAGAGAAATGTTCTTCATTCCCCCAGCCAGCACCAACAGTTCAAAAGATTATATGAGAAAAAGTAAGTCCCCTCTCACCCCAGGCTCCGGCCCCCCCACAGAGACCCACTATTAACAGTGCCTTGTGTGGAACCTTCCAGAATCATTCTGTGCTCATGAAATTATTTACATGGGCATACATGGTTCTTTTTCTGAACTAAAGGGCTCCCACCGCACACACTATTTTCAACTTGCTCTTTTTTTACTGAGTAACTCCTCAGGTTCTATAATAGCTGTAGGACGTTCTGCTAGGTAGCTGGGCTGTCACATGCATGACAGATCCCTTAGTAAAAAGCACTCAGGTGGGATGTGGTCACCACAAACATTCCTACACTTAACATCCTTGGCCAAGGGTCTTTATTCAAACATGATCATATCTGAAGGATAAACCCCTAAAATTGGATGTGTCAGATCCAATTGCAAGATTACATGCATTATAAATTTATTTTTTTTTAAGATTTTATTTATTTATTTGACAGAGAGAGACACAGCGAGAGAGGGAACACAAGCAGGGGAGTGGGAGAGGGAGAAGCAGGCCTCCCGCTGAGCAGGGAGCCCAATGTGGGGCTTGATCCCAGGACCCTGGGATCATGACCTGAGCCGAAGGCAGACGCTTAATGATTGAGTCACCCAGGTGCCCCTACATGCATTATAAATTTAAAGAGACATCACAGAAGTGCTCTCCAAAAAGGATGGTCAGGTGTCAATGAAATGGTAGAGTAAGCACCTCTGAAAATCCTCTCCCCATAAAATCTTTCTCCCCAAGAAAACTAGCAAAAATGATCAGAATCAACTTTTTTAGAACTTTGGAAATTAATTAGGGACCTGGAGCAAACCAGGAAGCATTTAGTCTCAAAAAAACAAAACAAACAAACAAAAAAACAACTAAGTCTCACTAAGAATTGTAAGCTTTGTGGCATTTAACTTGCTGAAGTTCCATCCTCCACTCATTAGCTCCCCATTCCTTGAAAATCAAGACCCCTACTTGTCATGAATATCAGTAGCCTGGAAGCCACTGCAGAGTGCAGAACAGGGCTGAAACTCTTTTAAGGCCTCATTCTCAGAAAATTCATTATTTGATGTGTGGTTCAAATAATGGTGGTTCCCTGGAAGATCCTATTTGCAAGGATGTCTATATTTGACCTAACTCAGAGCTCATCCAGTAGGAAAACCCTATTCCCCTGGGTTGATTGGCAGAAACAATTACAGGCATTTAACTTCACAGTTGCCTGAGGCAGTGAATAATAGTTGGAGCAAAGAGTAGACTAACCAAAAAGCTTAAAAGACAAAGCTCAGTAATGAGAGGTCCATAGGGGCTTTAAGAAGTTGCAATGTAGGGTGCCTGGGTGGCTCAGTCGTTAAGCGTCTGCCTTCAGCTCAGGTCATGATCCCAGGGTCCTGCGATGGAGTCCCACATCAGGCTCCCTCCTTGGGGGGAAGCCTGCTTCTCCCTCTCCCACTCCCGCTGCTTGTGTTCCTGCTATCACTATATGTCTCTGTCAAATAAATAAATAAAATCTTCAAAAAAAAAAAAAAAGAAGTTGCAACGTATTCCTGGGAATCCAGAAGGCCACATTCATGCCCAGGCATGTGCACAGGAAGTGAAGGCTAAGGCAGAGCTGTCCACTGCCTGGCTTAGAGTTGAAGGTGTGCCACCCATATGCACACAGAGCCCCTGGGCAGACACTGGGAGACTTACTGGTTCCAGGCATTTAAGGAAATCTCTGTCCAATTACTAAATGACAACTAAGATAACCAAAAAGAAACTATAGTGGCCACTCCACAGAATGATTCAGAAAAGTCACTATACAAAGAAACCACAATGACTTCAACAAACAGCAATAACAACAAACCCTGAAGAGTGAGAATCGGACTTCCACAGTAGCCACATCAATTATTTAGAATATCCAGTTTTCAACACAAAATTACAAGACGTGCAAGAAAATATGGTCCACGAACAAAAAAGCAACCACTAACAACCGTCCCTGGGGAAGTCCAGACATTTGACATTTTTTAAAAGTAATCTCTACCCCCAATGTGGGACTCAAACTCACCCCAAGATGAAAAGTCTCATGTTCTTCCATGAGACCTGAGCCAACCAGGTGCTCCAGACATTTGACTTATAAAACAAAAAGTTTAAATCAGCCTTTTAAAATGTATTCAAAGAAATTAAGTAAGGCAACTTACAGAATGAGTAAAAATATTTGCAAAGCATACATCTGACAAGGGGTTAATATCCAAAATATATAAGAAATTCATACTACTCAACAGCTAGCAGATAGACAGATAGATATAGGACACAAATAATCCCACTTAAAATCGGTAAAGGACCTGAATAGACATTTTCCCAAAGAAGACATTCAAATGGCCAAAAGGTATGTGAAAAGATACTCAATATCACTAATCATTAGGAAAATGCAAATCAAATTCACAATGAGAGATCACCTCCCACCTGTTAGAATGGCTATCATCAAAAAGACAAGCAGTCACAAATGTTGGTGAAGAGGTGGAGAAAAGAGAACCCTTGTGCACTGCTGGTAGAAATGTAAATTGGTGCGGCCAGTATGGAGGTTCCTCAAGCAATTAAAAATAGAGCTACCATATGATCCAGCAATTCCACTTCTGGATATTCAAAGGAAACAAAAACACTATGCCAAAGAGACATGTGCTCCCATGCATATACTACAGCATTATTTACAATAGCCAAGACATGGAAACAGCTTAAATGTCCATCACTGAATGAATAAAGAAAATGTGAATAGAATACTATTCAGTCATAAAAAAGAAAGAAATCCTGACATTTGCAACAACATGGGTGGAATTTGAAGGGCATTATGCTAAGTGAATTAAGTCATACAAAGAAAGAAAAATGGTGTATGATCTCGCTTTTATGTGAAATTTAAAACAACCAAACTCCTAGAAACAGAGATTAGATCTAGGGTTGCCAGAGGCAGGAGGTTGGGGGTAGGGGAATTAGGTGAAAGTGGTCAAAAGGTACACATTCCCAGTAAGATAAATAAGTTCTGAGGATGTACTGTACAACATGATGACTATCATTAACAATACTGTATAGCATATTTGAAAGTTGCTAAGAGTAAATCTTTAAAGTTATCACAAGGAAAAAAATGTCTAATTATGTGAAGTGATAGATGTTGACTAACTTATTGCATAATCACTTTGAAATATATACATATACCAAATCATTATGTTGTACACCTTAAAATTATACAATTTTATATGTCAATTATATCTCAATAAAACTGGGGGAAAAAGACTTAAAAATTATGGAAATCATGTCTAAATAATTAAAGAAAAGTATGGAAGCTGCTTCACCAAGTGGAGAATATCAATAAAGGGGTTCAAATATATATAGAGAGAGAGAAATTCTGGTATTGAAAACTATAATAACTAATAACTAAATAAAAAATTTAACTAGAGGGGCTCAATGGCAGATTTGAACAGATAAAAAAAATAAAGAATCAGTGAACCTGAAGGTAGGTCAACTGCTATCATCCAGTCTGAGGAACAGAAACTAAAAATAATGAAGAAAAATAAACAGAGCCTCAGATACCATCATACATGCCAACATATGTATAATGGGAGTCCCAGAAAAAGAGGGAAGGTGGGGGAAGGAGCAGTAAGAGTATCCAAAGTGTCAATGGCTGAAACTTCCCAAATTTGATTTAAAAAATTAATCTACACATCCAGAAGGCTCAACAAACTCCAAGTAGATTTCCCATCAGAAACCATGAACGGCAGAAAGCAGTGGGATAACATATACAAAGAACTGAAAGAAAAAAGAGATGCCAGGGCTCCTGGGTGGTTCAGTTAGTCAAGCGTCTGACTTCAGCTAAAGCCATGGTCTAAGGGTCCTGGGATTGAGCCCCACATCAGGTTTTCCACTCAGCATCCAGAGCATCTTCTTCTCCCTCTCCCTCTGCCCCGCCCCCTGCTCCTGCACACACACTCTCTCTCTCAAATAAATAAAATCTTTTTTAAAAAAAGAAAGAAAAAAAGAGATGTCAACCAACAAATCTTTATGCAGAAAAACTATCCCTCAAAAATGAAGGAGAGGGCGCCTGGGTGGCTCAGTTGGTTGAGCGACTGCCTTCGGCTCAGGTCATGATCCTGGAGTCCCGGGATCGAGTCCCACATCAGGCTCCCCGCTCAGCAGGGAGTCTGCTTCTCCCTCTGACCCTCCCCCCTCTCATGTACTCTCTCTCTCTCTCTCTCATTCTCTCTCTCAAATAAATAAATAAAACCTTTAAAAAAAAATGAAGAAGAAATTGCCCAGATAAATAAAAACAGAGAACTCATCACGGGAACAGTTAACCTAGGATAACTACTACAGAGAGTCCTTCAGACTGAAACGAAAGGACACTAGCCAGAAACTCAAATCCACATGCAAAAATAAAGAGCACTATGTAGTAAAAGTAACTATGTAGGTAAATACAAAAGACAGTGTAAATGTATTTGATGCTTATAACTTTTTTCTCCTATCTGAATTAAAAGACAACTGCATAAATCACTAACTGTAAGTATGTACTCATGAGTACACAATGTATAAGGCTGTAAATTTTATGATGACAAGAGCACAAATGAGAAGAAAGGTAACAGAGCTGCAAGGGGCAAAGTTTTTGTATGTTACTGACATTAAGTTAGTATTAATCTGAAATACATTGTTATAAATTAAGATGATAATGGTAATCTGCCAAGCAACAACTAAGGTAAAAACTCAAAAATATATAGTAAAAGAAATGACAAGGGAATTAAAATGGTACTACAAAATATCTATTCAACACAAAAGAAGGCAACAAGGGAGGAACAGAAGAACAAAAATGACAGGACATATGAAAAACAAATAGCAAACCCCATCATACCAGTAATTACATTAAATGCAAATGAATTAAAGACTTCAATTAAAAGTCAGAGATTGGCAAAATGGATTTAAAAACATGATCCAACAATGTGCTTTCTACAAGAGACACACTTTAGAGTCAAAGGCAAATAGGTTGAAATAGGAAAAGATATTCTGTGTAAACAATAACCAAAGGGAAGCTGGAATGGCTATATCAGACAAAATACACATTAATATCGGACAACATAGAATTTATCAGACAAAATAGACTTAAGAAAAAATTGTTACTAGATATGTGAAAAAAAGATGTTTGTATGATTCTTTTGTGGTTGGCAGGTTGAGAATAGTATTTCAATAAATGTGTTTGTGTAATACATGTTAGAAAAGTATTTAAAGGCATATACAAAAAAATGTTTCTAAGAATGCCACTCTCAGAAAATTGAGAAAGGTGTAATTTAATTAGGTGTATGTATTGACCAACTGGTATTGTATACAGAAAAACTGACTAAACACACATGTAAAAAAAAAAAACCATGTTTCTATGTACACGCCAGGCTTGTCAAGATGAGAACAGTTTTATTTCTGTGAACAGATGTGCTTAAAGGTCTGTAATGCATGTAGAGACATGTTAAAAGAGACAAATATAAAAGAGGTTTCTAGAGTGCCACTTACTCAGAAGGTTGAGAAAACTGTTATTTTGGTATATGGATATGATTCCAATCTCTAACCAATTACAGCATTGTTCAAAGACTCATGTAAAAAAAAAAAAAGACTCATGTTAAAAACCTATTTCTAAGGGGCACCTGGGTAGCTCATTCAGTTTAGCATCCAACTCTTGATCTCAACTCAGGTCTTGATCTCAGGGTTATAAGTTCAAGCCCTGTGTTGGGCTCCACGCTGGGCAGGGAGTCTACTTTAAAAAAAAAAAAAAAGTTATTTCTAAGATTGCTACTTACTCATGATGAACTGTGTTATGTCAGTTATTGGATGTGAGAATAATTGTGTAATAATGTACAGCTATGTATGAAGACATATAAAAATAGATGCTTCTGGGATGCCTGGGTAGCTCAGTCAGTTAAGCATCTGACTTCGGCTCAGGTCATGACCTCAGGGTCCTGGGATTGAGCCCCAAGTCGGGCTGCCCGCTCAGTGGGGAGTCGGCTTATCCCTCTCCCTGTGCCCCTTCCCCTGTTCATGCTCTCTCTCTCTCCCTCCCTTTCTCAAATAAATAAATATAATCTTTTTTTAAAAAAATAGATGTTTTGGGGGCGCCTGGGTGGCTCAGTCGTTAAGCGTCTGCCTTCGGTTCAGGTCATGATCCCAGCGTCCTGGGATCGAGCCCCACATCGGGCTCTCTGCTCCGCGGGAAGCCTGCTTCTCCTTCTCCCACTCCCCCTGCTTGTGTTCCCTCTCTCGCTGTGTCTCTCTCTGTCAAATAAATAAATAAAATCTTTAAAAAAATAAAAATAAAAAAATAAAAAATAATAAAAAAATAAAAAAATAAAAAAATAGATGTTTTTAAGACTGCTAAAAAATAATGAGAAAAGGGGTAATCCAACAAGAGTTTAACAATTATAAATATATGAACCTAAAAACAGAGCCCCCAAATTTAAGAAGCAAAAACTGATAGAACTGAGGGCAGAGAAAGACAATTCAACAAAAATAGTATTAAACTTCAATACCCCACTTTCAATAATGAATAAAACAACTAAACAGTAGATCAGTAAGGAAATAGACTTGAACAATACTGTACACCAACTAGACAGAAGAATATATATTCTACTCAAATACACATGGAACATTCTCTCAAGCAAACCTATGTTAGGCCATAAAACAAGTCTTAATAAATTTAAAAGAAATAAAATTGGGGAGCCTGGGTGCCTCAATCTTAGGTGTCTGCCTTCACCTCAGATCATGATCTCAGGGTCTTGGAATCCAGCCCTGCGTCGGGCTCCCTGCTCAGTGGTGAGTCTTCTTCTCCCTCTCCCTCTCCCTCTGTGATCTCTCTCATTCTCACTCTCTCTCAAATAAATAAATAAAAATCTTTTTTAAAAAAAGAGAAATAAAATCATACAAAGTATGTTCTGTAACCATAATGGAATAGTAAAAGTCAATAACAACAACAACAACAAAAAACCTGAGAAATTCACAAATATGTGGAAATTACACAACATGTTCCTAATAACCACAAGGAAAAGAAGAAATCACAAGGAAAATTTTTAAATGCCTTGAGATAAATGTAAACGAAGACACAACATAACAAAACTTACAGAATGCAGCTAAAACAATGCTTAGATGAAAATTTACAGCCATAAATGTCTGTATTTTAAAAGAAGACCTCAATTTCTCTTCAATATTGTACCAGAAGTTCTAACGAGGGCAATTAGGTAAGGACATAAATATAAAAGACATACACACTGGAAGGAAAAAGTAAAATGATCTCTACTTGCAAGTGACATGATTTTGTAGACAGAAAATCCTAAGGACTACACACATACACACACACATTATTAGACCTAAAGTTTATAAGGTTGCAGGATACAAAATCAATATACAAAAATCAGTTATAATTCTATATACTGATAATAATTCCATTCATGATAGCATCAAAAAGAATAAAATACTTAGGAATAAATTTAACAAAAGAAGTGTAAGGCTTATACACTGAAAACTACAAAACATATTTGGAAAAAATTAATTTAGTCTTAAATAAATGGAAGGACATCCCATGTTCATGAACTGGAAGACAATATTGTTAAGATGCTCCCCAAATTGATCTTCAGAGTCAATGTGATCCCTATCACAATTCTAGCTGCGTTGGGAGGGGTTGTTTTTTGGAGAGTTTTGAAGAAATTGACAACTTGTTCTTAAAATTCACATGGAAATGTAAGGGACCTAGAATAGCTAAAGCAATCTTTAAAAAGAAAAAAAAGGTTGGAAGACTCACACTTCTCCCATTTAAAAACCTAGTACAAAGCCATAGTAATCAAGTCTGTGAGATATTGGCACAAGGACAGACATCTAGACCAAGGGAACAGGTTGAGAACCCAGAAATAAACCCATCTATCTATGTTCAATTGATTTTCAACAAGGGTAGCAAGGTAATTCATTGGGGAGAGAATAGTCTTTTCAACAAATGGTGCTGAGACAACCAAATAACCTTCTGCAAAAGAATGAAGTTAAGCCCCGACCCTACATCCTCCAAATGGATCCAAGACTAAATATAAGAGCTAAAACCATAGAACTCTTAGAAGAAAACACAGATGGGAAAACTTTGTGACCTCGAATTAGGCAACAGTTTCTTAGATATGACAATGAAAGCATAAGCAACCAAATAACAAAGACGTGAACTAGACTTCATCACAATTACAATTTTTTGTGCTTCAAAGGATACTACAAAGATATCAAAGTGACAGCCTCCAGAATGGGAGAAAATATTTGTATGCCGTACTATATATGATAAGGGTCTAGTATCCAGATTATCTAAAGAACTCTTACAATTCAGTAATAATAGACAAATAACCCAATTAAAAATGGGCAAACAATCTGAATAGACATTTCTCTAAAGAAAATATGCAGGGGCGCCTGGGTGGCTCAGTCGGTTAAGCATCTCCCTTCAGCTCAGGTCATGATCCCAGGGTTCTGGGATCAAGCCCCGCATTGGGCTCCCTGCCCGGCGGGAAGCCTGCTTCTCCCTCGCCCACTCCCCCTGCTTGTGTTCCCTCTCTCGCTGTGTCTCTCTCTGTCAAATAAATAAATAAACTCTTAAAAAAAATATGCAAATGACAAATAATCACACAAAAAATTGCTCAACCTCATTAGTTATTAGGGAAATACAAATCTAAAGCACAATGAGATACCACTTCACACTCACTAGGATGACGATAATAAAAAAAAAGATGAATAATAATAAGTATTAATGAAGCTGTTGGGGAATTGGAACTCTAGTACTGTGCTGGTGACAGCATAAAATTGTGTAGTCGCTTTGGAAGACAGTCTGGCAGTTCCTTAAGATTTTCTGTTTTCAGCAGTTACAGTCCCAGGTATACAGCTAAGACATTTGAAAGCTTATGCCCACATAAAAACTTGTATGTAAATGTTCACAGCAGCATTATTAATATTAGCTACAACGTGGAAATAACCCACTGTCCATCAACTGATGAATGGATAAAGAAAATGTGGTGGGGGTGCCTGGTGGCTCAACTGGTTAAGCATCTGACTCTTGATTTCCGTTCAGATCATGATCTCAGGGTCCTGGGATCGAGCCCTGTGTCCATCTCCCCACTCAGTGGGGAGTCTGCTTGTCTCCCTCTCCCTCTGCCCCACCCCCCTGCTCACTCTTTCTTTCTAAAATAAATAAATAAATCTTAAAAAAAAAGAAAATGTGTATCCACACAAGGGAATATTATAATAAAGAGGAAAAAAGTACATGCTACAACATGGATGAACCTTGAGAGCATCATGTTAAATGAAAGACACCAGACACCAAAGGCCACATGTTGTATGATTCCATTTACGTGAAATGTCCAGAATAGGCCAATTCCAGGCCACACAATAGATAGTGCCTGCTGGGGGGCCGCCAGGTAGGGGACGGGAAGCAGCTGCTAATGCGGGTGGGGGATGCTTTCTGGGGTAAAGAAAAGGTAGCGGAACTAGGCAGTGGGGATGGTTCTACACCCTGTGAATATACTAAAAACCACTGAATTGTTCACTTTAAAGGGGTGAATTTTATATGCATTATATATTTCAACTTTTTAAAAAAGGAGGAAAGAGATGGCCCAAGTTCACTCCACTGGGACACTGGGACAGTACCCAATTCCCTTCACAGTCACTACAATCTAATAATAGGTGAGAATGATCTCATTGCCTACTTAATTTGTATTTCTTTAATTATGAGTGAGACTGAGGCATTTTTGTCTTGAACTGCCTGTTTGGGGCTTTTCCCCTTTATTCAACTGGCTCCCGGATTTTTTTTTATTCATTCGGTGATTACATAGCGAGCATAGCCCTTACACTGTTGTAGGCACGGGTGATAGAGTCGTAAATACAATCGACAAAGTCCTGGCCCTCGTGAGGCTCGCACGGTAGAGGGAAGACACAAATAGTAAACATGTGAACACAGACCAGCTGGCAGGAAGTGCGGTGGAGAGAACCAGAGCAAGCAGGGAGGGCCCGGAGTAGATGGGGGTGGGGGTGGCGGAGCTGGGGACTTTGCTGTTTCCATCAGGCAGTCGGGGAAGGCCCTTCTGATAAGATGACTTCTCAGCAAGACCTGAATGAAGTAATTCATCTGGATCTAAGGGGACATCAAGTACAAAGGCCCTGGAGCAGGGGCATCCATGGCCTATTCAAGGAACAGCCTGTTCAAGGTCAGTGTTACTGGGGTAGAGTGAGGGTGGTAAGAGATAAGAACAGATCCTGCTAGGCCTTGAACCTTGACCCTTGTGGGCCAGGAAAAGGGCTTGGATTAGTTTCCTAGGGTTGCCATAACAATTGCCACAAACTGGGTGGCTTAAAACAACAGAAATTTATCCTCTCACAGTTTGGGAAGCTAGAAATCTGAAATCAAGGTGTCAGCAGCCCAGTGTTCCCTCTGAGGTTCCAAGGAAGAAGTCTTCCTTGCATCTTCCTAGCTTCTGGTGGATACCAGCAATGCTCGGCATTCTTCAGCTTATAAATGCATCTCTTCAATCTCTGCTTTCATCATAACATGGCCTTCTTCCCTCCATGTCTCTGTATCTCCCTCTCCTTACAAGGACACCCAGTCAATGGCCTCGTTTAAACTCGATTACACCTGCAAAGATCCTATTTCCAAATAACATCACATCACAGATTCCAGATGGACATGAATCTGGGGGGATATTGTTCACCCCAGTAGAGGGCTTCTCTTTAGACCCCTGGAGTCTATGCCTGTCTGTGGTGTTCCCTACCTCTTTCATCCACCCATACACTCTCTTTACTTCCCACTGGAGGCTTTGAGTGGAGAATGACACAATCTCTTTTAACCACTCTGGTTGATTTATGGAGACAAGACAAAGGAGCAAGGTCAAGGTAAGAGATCAGGTAGAAGCTCTCGCAAAGTCTGCATACGTAGGAGGGTGACCTGCACCGGGGAGGTAACAGAGCAGGGGACAGGAAGTGGCAGATTGTGAACTTGATCAAGGATGGGATTTGCTCATCGATCAGATGTGGGTTCTGAGAGAAAGAGAAACTAAAGATGCCATCCCAACTTCAGGCCTGAGAAATGGTAACACAACTATGGATTTGGAAGAGCACTTTTTACAGGAAGAAATTCTTCTGACTTCAAGATGGTGAACAGAGGACATGTACTTGCTTTTCACCCTTCCCAACCTCCATGAGATAAAAGAACACAGAGGAAAAGTTGTGGAAGAGGGTGGGTCATTGGTGGACAAGAGTGACTCACACCTCCGGAAAACAGAAGGCAGGTGGGGGTGGGTGGATGAACCAAGTCACAGAAAAGCCTGAACAGGAAACCCCACCTTTCAGGGGAGAGGTTGGGCCTACAGACAAGAGACCACGCAGAGGTCTGCCACAGGGAGGGCTCTGCCCACCCTCCCACCACAGGACATGGACAGGTCATTACCAGGCTGAGAGGCAGGGGCAGACCCCCACATAGAGAGCTGTCTTCTTTTTTTTTTTTTTTAAGATTTTATTTTTTTTAAGTACTCTACATCCAACATGGGGCTTGAACTTACAACCCTGAGATCAAGAGTCGCACACTCCACTGACTGAGCCAGCCAGGCGCCCCAGAGAACTGTCTTCTAAGCAGATGTCCAGTGTAGAGCCAGGTGTCCCCAGGGAAGCGCTCACAGCTCAGGCACTGAGGGGAGGGGTGGTGCTGCCGACAGCCGGCCCCTAGCACCCAAACTGGCCTGAGAGCCAAGTGCTGACTCATCCGGCCCCACCGCTCAGTGTCTGCCTGGGGATTCCACGCAGCAGGCGACACTCTGCGGGATACAGTCTGACCCCAAGACAGCAGAGGAAGTGCTCAGCCAGCCCCCAGACCCCTGCCTTAAAACAGATAGTCCCAAGTTCAACAGGCACAAACAGGCACAAGAGAAGGATGAAGAGCATGAGAGCAAAATACCAAAGGGCCAAGGGAAGAATTGACCCCAGAGGAAACACATACTTTAGGCCAACAAGTCTTAAAAGAAGCAATTGCAAAAGAGCTACGAAGACCCCTCCCTCACCCCTGCCCCATATCCAATCCCCGTCCCAGCAGTTTTGCCTGCCCTGTATTTCCCATGTCCAGCGTCTGTCTGTCCATCCCCATTGGCAACCTAGTCCAAGTGGCCATCTCTCTCCCCCCGGGAACCTCCTCCCAGTGGTCCCTGTGTCACTGCTAGCCCCCCATTCCAGCCCCTCCCCAGCTGCTAACCACTCCACAGATAGGATCATGTGTGTGGCTTTTGCCTGCCCCCACTTCTTAAAACATTCCAATGGCTTCCCACTGCTTCCAGGAAGACAAAACCTGGTGACTTGGCTGGCAAGCTGCAGATGCCCCTTGACCCTATCCCCACTGCTGCTGGGTGGCTCGCTCCCTCCCCCACAGAACTCTGCACAGGCTGTTCCGTTTACTCGGAATGCTCTTCCTGCCTGGCCTCGCCCTGCACCTCCTCCCTGCCAGGGCTCACAGATCAGGAGCCTCTGCCGCCTGGCTCTTCCTGGGACCATCCTATGACTGTCTCCCCTACCAGACTCTCAGTCATCTTCCCCACCTCCTTTCAAATACAGCCTGGTTCCCTAGGATCTATTCTGCATTATCTTGGGTGTTTTTCACTGCTAAAGAAAGTTTGAAACCACCTACCACACACCATGTCACCTCCAATATGGAAGGGGCCCTTGGAGCAAAAGCCTGAGCCTGCAGGGAGCCCCTGGCCTGAGTCCTGCCTCTGGCAGGGTGGGGGCCTAGGGGCACGAGCAGCAAGCACCCCTTCTCAACGGGAAGGAAGGACACAGGGCCTGAGAACAGAAGTGTAGCAGGCTCCCGGTGTGGGCTCAGACTTCCTTCAGACTGTTGCAGATTTTTGCTGCGAATAAACCTTCTTTACAAGGCACATTAACAATTCACTCTCCAAACCCAGGAATCTGGGCTCAACACTCCCAGTGACCACTGAGGCCAAGGACCTTGGACAGAGGTCCCTGGTCAGGTGCGGACGGGACAGGAGACCGCATCCCAAGTGAGGGGCTTTGCCTGGGTCCCAAGCTGCTATTGAGGCATTCGGCTCCAGGTCTGAGAGTTCCTTAATCAGGGCAATGCTCCTGCAGATGTTTCAATTTGTGTGGTTCAAGTTTATTTTTAAAGCAAGATTATTCACTGCCCTCTTCAGGTACAGCCCCCGAGGGAGGCAGCCCAGCACGCGCAGCAGAGCCAGGCAGCCTGGTGAGTCCCCAGCTCTGCATCCCCCACTGAGGGCGCTGGCACAAGCCTTTCACCGCTCTGAACCTCAGTCTCCTCTTCTAGAAAATGCAGCCTGTGATGTACACCGGGGAGGGAGGGCACAGCTCCCAGCCCAGCAGCCTCTCCCGGCACTGGTGAGGTGACCTGGGGCTGGAGGGCCCACCACAGCACCAAGCCGCTTTGCCGACTCTGTGCTGGGTGATGCAGAGATTGGCTCCCAGTTCAGTGCACTCTGTCACCAACTACCAGGAGACAATTGTCCCAGTGGACAAAGGACAGTCCTGCTTCTGCCGGTTGTCTGACATAATTCACTCTCAAAAAGTGTCCCCCATCCCCACCCAACAAGGCTGCTAAAAATGGATCCCTGGGCCCCACCCCCAGACTGACTGAACGAGTCTCTGGGGATGTGGCCTGGGAATTTATGCTTCCTGCCAGCTTGAGGGGGATTCTAACGTGTAGCCAGGTTTGAGAACCACTGGGTGTGGGCGTACATGCAGCAGGGGAGGGTGGGCCAGATACCCCAGGCCAGTCCCTTCGCTGTCTGCCCCTCACCCAGCCCCCAAAATGTTAAAGGCACCTGAGGGGCATCATGACTCAGCTGTCTGCCCACCTGCCCCTGCCAAGCGCAGCTTCCCATAGGGCAGGGGAAAGAGAGCCAGAGGCTCAGGAAGGACAGTCCTCAAGGCACAGAGACACCCGGGTCCTTGCCGCCAGGACCTGTCCTGGGCCAAGCAGGCGCTCTTGCAGCCTGCTGAGCAGCTGGAGGGACTGGTGCGAGGAGGCCTCTGCCCCAATTCGCAAAATAAGAGTCGTCAGGGCCCGGCCATCACACGGGGCAGTGCAAACTGCATAATGAGGGCACCTCTAGGGCCACAAGGCACAGAAGGCAGTAGTCACCCCCCTGACCCACACGGCGAGGGCTGGGGAGGTGCCAGAAACCCGGACATCCAACAGGCAGGGCCATGGAAAGAGGCTCCTCTGGGGATTGGAGCCTGGCTTCACTTGTTCTGTGAGCCCATTTCTGAGACTCAGTTTCCCTTCCCGCCCCAGGCCCGGCAGATCAGCCGGAGGCGGCCGCGCCGCGTGCTCGTGAGCGGCAGCCCAGGGAGCCGGGCCGCAGGGTCACTCCCTAGCGTGGGGCGCCGCATGCCGCCTGCCTGCCCCGCCCAGGCCACCCCCTCGCCATTCTGTGACTTGGAGCTTTACTAGGAGCTCCCCAGGAGGTACAAATGCTGGAGCAGGAACACACCCACACAGGTACTGGAGAGAAAAGAAAAAGCCGCATCCATTGATCTGCTGTTCCTCATTTGCAGCAGAGCAGGAGGCTTCAGGGTGTGTGACGGGCGCGAGCCGCCGTGAAAACTGAGATGTCAGCCCAGAGCGCACGGCCCCGCCGTCTCCCCTCCAAACGGGGCCCGTTCCCTGCGCGGCCCCTGAGCAGACCGCGGAGTGTGTGGGCTGTGGTGGCTGGCGAGCCCGCCGGCCCATCGGGACTGTCGGAAATCCGGGTGCGTGCCTCAGCGTGCCAGGCTCTGCAGCCTGGCTCAGCCGCACGGGCGCCCGTGGGCCGCCTCTGACCTCGGACTGCTCCCCCAGGACTGGGCCCGCACGGCGGGCAGGGCGCGGCTGGGCAAGGACCCAAGCTGTGCTCTGGCCCAGCTCTGCCTCTGGCAGGTGGCCTGGACCGGCCCCCGACCCTCCTGAGCACCGTTTGCTCTGTTATCACCAGGTTCACAGGAAGACAAGTGAAGGGGCTATGCCCCGGGAGTCCCCACGACATGTATCATCACTGCTAATGTGGGAACAGGCAGGAAAGGAGCCCCTACCTTGGGGGGTGCCAGCACCCCTGAGGACACACAGGCATGGCACCGAACTCCCACCTGACCCCGGCCATGGGGTGTGGTGCCAGAGCTCTAACTGAGGGCACAGGGGGCACCTGTCCCCCACCAATGCTGGAAGAAGCCAGGACGGAGACCTGCCCAGGTCAGACCCCCAAGAACAGGCAGGGCCTGGAGCCCTGGGTAGGCCAACCGGAGCATCCCTCCCGCACATATGCATGGTGCTGCCCAACCCCCACACACATTCACCCCATCAGGGAGCACCTCCGGACCAAAAGGTGTCCACAGGTGGAGCCGGGCACCCCAGATAGAGCAGAGCTGACCCTCCCCAAGCCAGGCCTGGTGAAGGCAGAGAAATTCAACCCTGGGAGCCTTGACAGTGGGGTGTGGTGGGGTGGGGTGGGGTGGGGTGGGCCTGGGCACAGGTCCGAGCTCAACATCCAGCAGCCGTTTCTAGCTGGGGCAGGAGGGAACGTATATAGGCTATGGCTAGAAGGCCACCAGGCAGGGGCGCTGGGCCAGACAGAACATCCACCAGAGGGTGGGATTGGGGGGCGTGGGGCAGGCAGCAAGTACACACAGACAAACAAATGATGGGAGGGAGGGAGACGGGGGTTCACCGGACTCAGACCCTTCACAGTACACGGTGAGCACCCACCGTGCTCTTTCTAGATCTGTTCTCCCCTTTCCCGCCCTAAGCTTGGGGTCTCCAGTAGCACGAGAGGCCAGTTCTGGGCTGGGCTGGGCTGCCAGAATCGAGTAGGTGGCTGGCGAGCACCTCTGTGGCCATGCTCTCTCGGGCCTGCCCCCGCCCCCCACTGGGGCTGGCCTTCCCAGCCGAGGCAGGGACTCTGCCCTTCCTGCCCGTGGCAGAGGTGGCTGGGTTGGGGCTCTCTGGCTGCCAGCACCCTGACAGAGGCCCTGGGGACCCTTTCCGCCCCCATCACAGGTGCCCTGCTCTGAGCAGGTGCTCCCCCTGCATGCTGACCACTCATCCTCAAAACCCTGCCAGAGCTTCCCCAGTGCAGGCAAATGCCTGGCCCCGAACTCTCCTCACAGAGCATGCACCCCTCCCCCAGGACCTCAAGAGCTCACCAGGAGCCGGATCATGGGAAAGACCACCTCATCTTCTTTAGGGTCCACCCCTACATAGGGAAAGGCCCACTATGGGGGACTGTCATTCCCACACACTCCCGTGTGTGGCCTGGGGAGGGCACTGGGAACTGTTACTCCCAAACCGGGGAGGCTGGGCTGCAGGGGAGCCCCAACAGGGTCTGCCCTGGGCTGCGATTACTGAAGGCCCCTCTTAGAGAGGCTTCTCTGATGCCCATGTAAGGCCCTGACAGTGGATATGGTCCCCAAAGATGCCCGTAACCTGATCCCTGTAACTGTGAATGTGAAAAAGGGACTTTTGGCAAAGGGACTACACTGACAATGGGACTTTGCAGATGTGATTAAAGTAAGGCTCTTGAGTTGAGATCATCCTGGATCATCCAGGTGGGCCTCATCTAATCCCACAAGTCTGTAAAATCGGGGGGCCTTCCCAGCTGTGGTGAGAGAAAGAGGTGTAACCATGGGGCAGAGTCAGAGAGCTGGGTCCAATACCTGACTGCTGGCTCTGAGATGCAGGGAGCCCTGGGCAAGGCCTTGGGGCTGAGGGACCCCCAGCCGCCAGCCAGCAGGGAACGGGGAGCTCAGCTCTACAGCACAAAGAACAAACACCCGGGGAAGCAAGAACCGACCCTCCTCCAGAGCCTCCAGGGAGGAAGAACAGCGGGAACACCTTAGCCTTAGCCCCTGAGACCGCACTGGCCTCTGACCCATGGAACCGTAAGATGGCAAGTGTGAGTTCGTGAAGCCACGAAGTTGGTGGCGATTTGTTAGGGCAGCCACTCTGCACAGGTCCCAGGGCCGTGGCCACCATCTCTGCGTCGGAGCACCGGAATGTGGCTGAGGTGGCCCCTGGAAGGGGCCTCGCACACCTCCTGGGCTCCACGGCTCCAGGCCATCTGACGTGGGCTCTGGAGGCCACCACACCCAGCCGACGGCTCTGCCTGCCCCTGCTGCACTCAGGAGCGGGGCCTGGGTCTGGCACATTCTCCCCACGCCGCAAGGCTGCCGTGAGGACCGAGGGAGACAGGCACGCGGGGCCCGGCACGTGTGGGCACACATTGGCATCTAGCGAACAGGCCTCCCTCCAGAAACGCCTCGCGCGATCCAGGCGTGAGGGGCGGAGGGGGAACCTGGCTGGACAGAACAGCCGATGTGGGAAGCCCAGGAGCTGGAGGGGATGCGGAGAGCACAGCGGGGACAGAGGAGGGCGCCCTCAGGGCCTCCCGAGCCCCTCACTGAGACAATGGTACCAGGATAGCTGGAAGGAGTCGAAGACCTCCTGCCTGCCCCCTGCCCCCGGCCCCGGCCCCACAGCTGCCTCTCCGGACCTGCACGGTGCCCACTGCGGTCTGCGGACCTTCCCGCCTGGGCCTTGCTCCCCGTCCTCTCCGGCTCCCGGCTCACAGTGCCGCCGCCGCCGCCCCAGCCCCCCGTTCCCTCCCTCTCTCGTGTGTCCAGTCCAGTCCCGTTGGCCTGGAGGGCCTGGAACTGACACGCTCACGTGCACGCCACACCACCGCCACACAGGGTCCCCGCGGTGCAGGGCGGGGGGCCTGGAGGTCCCGCGGGCACCCTGCTAGCTGTCGCTCTGGCCGTGCCCCTCCAGAAGGCTGCGTTTACTGAGCAGAGTGTTGCCAAAACAAGTCTGAAACCACTGCTGTAGCTCAAGGTCACTGTGGGGTGAGCTTCAGGCAGGGCTTCTCCCTGGAGTCCCCAGAGTCATGGCTAACAGGAGGGACCAAAGGAGGCAGCCTCTTCATGGCATGTGAGCAATGACAGGAGTGACACTCGACATGTCCCGTTGGGGTCTGACCACATGGGACCCCACACCCACCGCAGGCTTCTGGGTCTCAGCAGCCCTGGCCACAGAGCACAGCAGGGAAAGTTGGGGATTTTCCTCTTGGGCAGAGGCCACTGAATTCCCAGGCATTTGGAGAGGAAACCGGGAGGCTCTGGGGTTTCCAGCACCTTCCTGGGAAGTCCCCTCCACCACGGCCTGGTCACTGCCCGGCAGACTGGAGCCGCACCCAGCTCAGCCCAGGCCCTCTGGCTTGGCTGAGGTGGAAATGCCAGGGAGGGAAATGCATGGGGATGCAGGAAAACCCTCCCGAAGTCACTGTCCTGCCACAGGCCTCTCCCAAGAGCCAACATCCACCGGCACCCTCCCTCCCCCACCCCCTGCCTCAGCTGACTTTGATGTCCTCACTTCTCTGCTGGCCGCCCCGCCTACTGCCACCACCCTTGCCTCGATGGCCACTCTGGGTCTGGACCCCTCTAGGGATGTCCCGGACAGTCGTGCAGCTGAGGTGTGCAAAGCTGACCCCGGTCCTGTTCCAGTCTCACAGCTGCACTTTTGTCCAATTTGTCCAAAGGCCTGGGAGAGTCTGGGGAGTCCTGTCACCCTCATCTTCTCTTAGCCTGCAACCTCCTGGGGGCAGGGGTGGCCCCCCGTGGGACCTCCTGTGTCCTGCAGCCCCACTTATGGGTGCTCAGTGTGCCCTTGAGGACGGAAAGGCCCCTAGGATTTAAACATCACATCTTTGTCACTTACTCCTCACAGTAACGCCTATGAGTGCTACTGGCCCATTTTACAGGAGTGCAGACTGAGGTCAGAGATGTGAAACAGTCTGTCCAAGGACACAGGACACTAGCCAGGGTCAAAGTAGAAACAAAGCCCAGACCCTCACATCAGGGGCGCCCTGGAGCCCAGTGCTGGGGGAGGAGGACACCTAGTTTCTGACTCGGGACCATCAGGTGGTAGGGGTGTGGCCAGTCCTGGGAGCCCCATCACCCTGGGCTCCTCTGGGAAGACAGCCCTGGAGGGAGAACCCGGAGCCCCCTGGGGCCTGATTCCCAGCTCTGTCTGTCCACTGAAGGTTAGCCCAGAGTGGGGCTGGGGCATCCGTATGGCCTGGGCTCCGGACACCCTCCTTTCTCCTCTGGCTGCCAGGCAACACTAAAAGCTACCAAATGCATGTGAATTAGGGAGGTCCTTCTGGCCTTCCCTCCCTCTCTCCCCTTCCTCACCCCTGCCCCCCCCCCCCCCGATCAGATTTACAGTAGAGGCTGTGTGCTGGTCCCCTGCCTGGGGGGAGCACTGCAGAAAGGGGCCCGGAGGTGGCCCGCAGTGCACCTGACAGCAGGGAGCCCAGGGCTGGGCTGCTGACTCTCCGTGCTGGGCGGTGACCGGGGCTCCCCCACTCCTGGACCTGGACCCCGAGAGATTGAGTTGGGTGGAGCCCATGTGGGCCTGGAGCTGGGAGCCCTGGGGCCCCCTTGCCAGGTGGGAGAGTTGAAGACGGGGACAGGCCAGAGAACACCCAGGTCCCCAGCAATGTGCAGCGTCACCTTGCCCTGGAACACAGCTTATAGGTCACCTCCTTTTGCAGAGAAGGCATCTGAGCCCCAGAGGGAGCAGCAACGTGTGCAAGGGGGAGGTGGTGACAGAGCGGCACCCTCACCGCCTGCTCTCTGCTGCGGGGGTCATGGGGGAAGGTGGTCTCCCTGATTCCTGGCCCCCCTCCCAGCTTTGGACATGAGGGAGAGGGAAGAGACCCAGGCCTGAGTAAGTGCTCAGTGCTGGGGAGTCAGGGTTGGGCGTACGGGCATCTGGGGGAGAGCTGTAACAGGGGCCAGACCTACAGCCCAGCAACCCCCAGGCAGGAAGCATCTCTGACTTCGAGGCATCTGTGAACAGGGTCTCCACCGGGCGTCGCTAACACCTCCCACCACCCGTGTCCTGAGGAGGCCCCCAAACCACCAAAGGCCCACGGGGCCCCTTGTCAGCAAGAGACAACAGAGCTGAGCAGGCCAAGGGAAACGGGTAGCAAGGGAAGGTAGCTGGTCCACCGGCATGGGGCACTCAGGGAAACAGTCTTTGGGGTCTAGCGAGGCAGTGTGTGCTGAGCCTCTGTGCACCCTTGAGAGAGCTGGGACCGCCTCGACCTGGCTGTCTGCCTCACAGATGGGGAAACTGAGGCTGGAGGTGCCACACTGCGTGTCCTGGGCCCAGCCAGGCTAGGGGCCTTGGCTCTGGGCTAACCCTGGCAGCCTAGAGTGTGGGTCCCACTGCGTTGTGGGAACAGGAAAAGGAAAGGAACGTCTGGCCGCCTTACCCCACCCAGCAGAGGCAGCCAGAGAAACTGCCTGAGATGCTGCTTCCCAGGGCAGCTCTGCTGGGGTGCTGTGGGCGACCTCAGAAGCCAGATGTGCCAGGCGTGGCCATGGCCTGTGAGCACAGGAGTGCGCACACAGAGTTGCTATCTGCTAGGCCAGGTAACAAAGCCAGGAAACCACAATGGGACCCAACAGCCCTGGCAACAGGCCTGGATGTTTGACAATCCCCAGCCTTCAGAGAACCTACGGGCACCCCTCAGGGAGCTTTCCTGGGCCCTCTCACTGCATCTGACCAGGAAGGCCCCTGCCCTCCTCTGGCCCCTGGGCCTCCCAGGCCGCGGAGGAAGAATGAGGACAGACCTCTGCCCCCTGCAGTAATGTCACCACAGGCATCTCTGAATGCAGCACCGAGGGCCCAAGGCCCACCAAGGGGCCCCCCTGACTCCTGACGTGAGTTCCAACGCGAGGCCCCACGCCTGGGCCAGCCCTCTCCTGCAGCACCCCTTCTCTGGGGGCAGTAGCACAGCCTGGAGCCAGCCCGTGCCTCCCGTAATCCCTCACTTCCCTCCCCTGTAAGATGGCGGCAGGAACTGCCCTGTTCCTCAGGGTTGATGGGACTAGAGGAGTTGAGGCAGGTGAGAGGCCCACAGAGCCCCTAACAGAGCATCGTGAGGGACAGGCATCAGCAGCATAACGCCCTCTGCCTGCACCCCCACGTGCCCGTGCCCACAGCCCCAGAATGGGAGGGCAGGCCTGCAGGCATGTCTCGGGGCTCTCTGGGCTATAGGCAGGGCTGAGGGAGGGAGAGCGGCTGCAGGGGCCCTGTGGACGCTCCCTCTCCTCCTTCCTCTGACTCACAAAGGCCCCAGAGGCCACCCTGGTCGGGGCTTGAGCTTCCTCAACTTTGGCTTGGGGTTCTGTCCCCCCCCCGGAGGGGGGTGGGGCAGGGACAGGCGACTCAGCTGCAGAGGAGGAAGGTGGAAGTCAGGAGGGGGGCAGTCCAGGGTGTGGGGACCAGCAGGGGGTGGGAGCCAGGATAGGACACAGCTGCAAGGTGGGAGGGAAGCAGTGCAGAAACAGGCTACCCCCCACCCCTAGCCAGAGTCAGGGCAGGGCCTGGGCAGGGGCTCAGGGAGGTCCAGGGCCTTAGCCCAGAGACACAGAGTCATGCCAGGACATCAGCTCCAGGCCCAGGACCCACAGTGGCCCTGGGCCCAGGCTCCCAGGAATTCGGCCTGGGGAGTGGACCAGAGGGCAAGGAGAAGTTGGGGGCTTATGTACAGAGGAAGGGCAACAGCCTAGCTGGAGATGGGAAGGGCACTGCATTGGCCTGCCATCGGTCAGTGGGTAAACAAAGGCCCACAGGGGTGAGGCTGAGGGTGGGCAGAGGTAGAGAAGGGGGAAACCATTGGTGGTAGAGTGGAAAGAACTGGAAGGGGCACTGTGGGTGACAGGAGAGAGTGGTGAAGGGAAAAGGCCGGGTGGGCAGCAGGCTGGGGGCTCCAGGGACAGTGAGCCCAGCTACAGGGGAGAATGAATGGAACGGGGCTTCACGGAATCGGTTGTACCCTCCCCGACCCGGGACTTCCCCCAGATTGTGAAGGGTCAGAGGCTCATGTCCCCCACTCTCCCTGGGCTCAGTCTCCCTGGCCCACATCTACCCAGGACCCTGGGGAGGGCGAGAGCTTGGAGGCTTGGTGGGAGGGTAGGGGCTGGGTGAGTAAGATCCACCCTCTGAGCTCTCTTGGTGACACCCGTCCTGGGGACACTTCTTCCACTCACTAGCCCCCGGCGCTGTGTTCCGGACCAGCTGAGGGAAAGGCAGGTGCTACAGCCTGGGCCTCATGGGTAGACAGTCTCTGGATGCGTGGTCTCCCAGTGACCTCCCTGGACTTCATGGGGTGCTGTCCACTCCTCACAATTGGCCCCCCATCCACTAGGTCCAACGCAGCCTTGACCCTCAGCCCAGTGGAAGGAGGGCAGCCAGGCTGTGGGCGCTGGGGCCACACCATGGAATCTGCCCCTCCCCTAAACATGTCCAGCACCCTGGGCCCAGACTGCGGGCCAGCGGGCAGACCAGAAGGACCACACTGTGGGTCGGGTCCCAGCCTCTCCGACACCAC
This sequence comes from Phoca vitulina, assembly GCF_004348235.1. Classification (NCBI taxonomy): domain Eukaryota; kingdom Metazoa; phylum Chordata; class Mammalia; order Carnivora; family Phocidae; genus Phoca; species Phoca vitulina. The sequence goes on along the minus strand of NW_022589751.1, from coordinate 3,294,662 downwards.
TCCTGGAGCCATGGCCCATAGGTGCTTTTGTGGCTGCCCTGCCCAGGGGCCCCCATACACCGTCCCGGAGCACCTGTCTCTCCCCTGCCCCCCAGGGGCTGCACAGATTCTGTCCACTCTGTTCTCCAGAAGCTTCAGAAACCATACAAACACATTACAGTGCCAGCAAATCCCATGGTAAGGACCTGAATTTGATTTATTTAATGACTAAACGTTTTTCCCTGCCCTTCTGCAGGAGGGAGGAGGGGGAGGAAAGCCCTAGGCCACACGCTTGCTCCTGGAGGCCCCGCCTTGGGTTTTGCACGATGGGAGGGCCTGGGACTGTGGGGACAGCCAGGCAGGGTCTGAGTCTCAGTTCTGAGCCTTCCTGCTACGTGACTTTTGTTGGGTTTCTCAGCCTCTCTGAGCTATTTTGTGCTTCTGCAGACCTGGGGCAAACTGCTATCCTGTAGGCCTGTGAGAGTGAAAAGATCTCATCTAAAACGGCCCCCAGATATGATGCCCTTCCCTCCCGTCCCACCCCCTCCATCACCCAACGTCAGGGATCCTTTGTCAAATGATCCATTTAAAGAGGGGCTCCGCCAGGTACAAACTCTCTCTAATGGCAGTGGCTCTTTGACCTGGATGTTGTTTGCCCCAGGCTGGGAGAGAGATGCCAACAAGAGACGTCAGCACCCCGAGTGTCCTGGAAACCCTTCCAAGCTCCCAAGTTCCTGAATGCCAATTACGGGAAGTCTGATTCATCTGTGCTCTGAGTAACTGGGTCCAGCGACTCCCGAGTGATTGAGCTGAATGTGTGTGGGGATGACAGGCAGGGCTGCCCTGGGAAGGGAGCTCCCCCACGTCCTGGCCCTGGGCCAGCCACTAACCTCCCCTAGAGGGTTTTCGATCAAGACACAGACCACAGCCCCTGAGCCATCCCAAAAGTGCGGTTGACCTGGGCTGGGGAAGCTTTCTGCTGTGACCGAGGCTGAGTCAGCTGAATGCCATGGGCAGCTCTCTAGAGACCAAAACAAATATGATGAACAGAAAACCTCCCATTTTGTGTTGAACTCAAAGTTCCCTGCACTGTAGTGCCTTTGGTAGTCAGATACATACCCGGCATGGTGAGCATCTGGGGCCCAAGTGGACAGAACATTCTGGGCTGACCCTCGTGGGTCAGCATCTGGGAGCAGGCTTGGCACTCAGTAAAGTCCAGTGGGCTCAGAACCACAGGCTGTAGCCTGGGAAGTTTTCAGAAGCAAGAGGGAGGGTCTTATTCTTGTCCAGGCCTGAACCCCTTGGGCTGAGCTGTTCGCTATTAAGAAGTGGGCATCAGGGCGCCTGGGTGGCTCAGTTGGTTAAGCGACTGCCTTCGGCTCAGGTCATGATCCCGGAGTCCCGGGATCGAGTCCCGCATCGGGCTCCCTGCTCAGCAGGGAGTCTGCTTCTCCCTCTGACCTACCCCCCTCTCATGCTCTCTCTCTCTCTCATTCTCTCTCTCAAATAAATAAATAAAATCTTTAAAAAAAAAAAAAAAAAAAGAAGTGGGCATCAGAATCCCCTGGAGGGCTTATCAAAACACACATTGCAGCCTCCTCCCCTAGAGTATCTGATTCAGGAGGTCTAGGATAGGGCTTGAGAACCTGCATTTCTAAAAACCAGTCCAAGGGGATGTTGATGCTGCTGGTCCTAGGATCCCACTCTGAGAACCAATGATCTAAAATTATAGCTGAGAGAGGGCCTGGGAAGCAGAAGCAAGAAGGCACTCTGAGCCTGGTGCCCCACCTCCGGGGTCAGCCGGAGCCCAGGCCAGGCGAGGCAGGGCCAGGAAGCAGGTGGCTCAAGACGAAGGCCACCCTAGGCTTGCTGTACCCTCGCCCAGCACTGCCCCACACACCGGAGGGTGAGGGGGGTCCTAGGAGCTTCCAGAAACTTGCTTCCTCTCAGGGTTTCTGCCCCTGCCTCTGAGCCCTTGTTCATGGCCTGCAGAATTCCTCATCACTTCTACAGGGGAAGACTCTCCAGCCCTCAACTGAGCAGAGGCCCTGTTATGGGGGGCATACCTCCCGATGCCCACCACAGTGTCCATGCAGCAGGCCAGGCCGCTCCCAGGGTGGCCACCTCCGTGGCACCAGCTCTGCATCACTGGGGAGGCAGCTTCTGCGGGTTCATTCATTCAGCCCACATCAGCTGGGGGCCTGGGGCGGGGGTCCCCACCTGGGAGCACCAGCTCTGCAGGGAGGGGATGGGAGAGGAGGCCACTTAAACACTCTGACCCCTTAATCCACGTACAACTACACCCTTGCTTCTGGAGTCCCCGCTCTAAGTCAGGCGAAGCCAGGCAGCAAGGCCAGGCTGGAAAGGGCCTTCGGCAAGAGAGAGCAAAGAAGGACTTTAGGAGGAGTGGATTCTGCTCCTAGTGGGTTCTTCTGGCCAGTGAAGTCAGACACCCTCTACCTATTGTCCCTGATCCACCCCAGCATCAACCCACCCGCAGGGGCCCTTATCGGACTCCAAAGGCAAGCACAGCAGCTCAGGAGCAGAGCTCAGATCCCCAAAAGTTAGCAAGGATGCAATCCCTCAGGGCACTGAGCTAGGGTGGGGAGCCCAGGGACTTGCCGGGCTGGTCCTTCCAGGTGGCCCTGCTCTCCCGGGGGCCCAGGCCTATGCCTCAAGGGGCTGCTATGGACCAGCTCCTGAGGCCCTTCTTCATCACCCAGCTCTCTCTGTACTCTGCGTGTGCCCTGCCTCCCCAGTGCTCTGGGTACGGCATCTCCTCAAGCTGGGACCTCTGCCATGTCCTGAGGGTGCCACTTGCCTGATGTTCCCGAATGTTCTCAACCCTGCAAAAGCACCTCTTTGGTTGCAATAGATCTGGGCCTGTCAGGGCCTTCAGCTTCCCCTCTCAGCCTCCTTCCTGACGCAGAGATGGCTCACGTCAGTGGACAGAGAGAGGGCGAGACAGCTAGGAGGCCCTTCTCCCCACGATCCAGGGAGGCTCATCCACACATCCTCTTCACCAGCCTCCCAGACGTGCAGTCCTCTCTGCTACACTAAGATCTAGCAATCTGGGGGGAAAACCTCACCTGCCGGAAGGCGGCCCCTCCACATAGCAGGACAGATGGGAAAACCAGGTCGGGCCGACCCCCCCCGGGCTGTGACGTCACAAGCGGGAACCGGGCAGCTGCAGTGCCGGCCGTGGGAACCACGAGCACGGTTAACGGGGCAAACTCAGTCCTACCAGACAGAGAAACGCTAGCGGGAATATAGGGTTGTGCCTGAAAAACACGGCAAAAGCAACTTGATGAAAAAGGGTGTGGTGGGCTGAGGCGGCTGAGTTATGGAGACAAGCACAGATTGCAAAATCAGAAGGAGCCGTGTGTTGGCAAAGGAAAGAATTTAGCACTTACCCTGCCTTTTTTTTACTGAAATCGTTTTGCGGTAACCAGACAGCCCTGGTTGATGAGAGAACGTTCCTTACAGAACAATCCCGCAAATGCACTGGGAAGGAACAATTAGGAAGGTGTCGCGTTGCAGCCCTTGATGGGATACCTGACTCAGTGGTTGTCAAGAGTTGAGACCGCAAGAAGGATGGAACGGATGCAGGGGGATGAGGGCCCATCGGCCCCACGTTCACGCCCACTGCCACCAGACCTGCCGTGGCAGACTCCTGTGGCGTCCGGGCCTGCGCCACGAAGCATTCTTGCCAAATAACGTGGAGCCCCGTAAAACGAAGTTGTTTGAGGTAAACTCCGGCTTGGAGAGAATACTAGGAGCGGGGGAACTCGTGAAATGACACTGCGAGGAAGCAAACAGACAAGTCTCAAAAATAGGACATTCTAGGGACACAGACTCACCACGGTTCTGCAACAAGCCAATGGCTTAAAGAAAGGTGACCGGGAAAGGAAGGGCTGCTTCACATTGCAGAGGCTTGTGACAAATAAAAGCCACACGCCACACGTGGAGTCAATTTGGTTACTATTTTTAAGAGTCAACTGTAGAAGAGCATTTTTAAGACAATTAAGGAAAACTGAAGATGTGCTGGGCGTTGGATAACAGCAAGGAATTGCTATTAATTCTGTTAAGTGTGATAATGACCACCTGGTTCTGTTTGCAGATGGCCTTGTTTGAGATCCACGCTGGAGTAAATAGGGGCAAATTACGGAGGGCAGGGATTTGATTTAAATACTTCAGCCCAAAGGAAAAAGAATAAGAGAAAAAGAAAAGTAAGAAAGGGAAGGAGGGAGTGAAGGAAGGAAGGAATAAGGAAAAATGAGTAAGGGAAGCAAGCTGGTAAAATCTTAACTGCTGAATCTGGGCAATGAGAATATGGGGGTTCATTATTCTGTTCTTTTTACCTTTTGGTGTGTTTGCAAATTTCATGATAACAGTTAAACTTAAAACATGGTATCAGCACATGAATACACAGTCAGAGCAATGACGCAAACAAGAAAGTCTTGAAATAACCCCAAACACATATAGCAGCTTAGTATATGAATAAAGCTGATATTTCAAGTCAGTGAAGAAAAGGTAATTGTTTAATAAGTGGTGTTGGGCAAATGGGTGGCCATCTGGAAAAAAATAAAATTAGAGTCCTACCAGATAAATCAAATACTCACATTTGAAAAACAAAACCATAAGCCTATGAGAGGAACACAAGAGAGTATTTCTTTATAGTTTCATGGTACAGAAGTTTTTCTGTTAGTTTGAACTTCATGAAATTACTGATGGGCAACCATTTTTGACCTATAGAAACAGTAATTTCACAAGGTTCAAATGTAATATGTATGATACTGACTACATAAATTTTTTAGATTCTGCATGGCAAAAACCAGAACAAACAAAACGAAAATACAATAAGTTGAGGAAAGGATTTGCAACTCATGCTCCAAGAGTCAGTTTCCTTAATATATAGAAAGCTTCTATGAACAATAAGAAAAAAATACCACCAGCCAATTCAGACATCAGTTCACCAGACAGAATACAGGTAAATCTTATACATATGAAAATATGTTCAAATCTCATTCATAGAGAAACGCTAACTAACATTGCAACAAGATACCATTTTTCACCTATTAGATCGGCAAAGATAAGGGGATGGAGAAACAGGTGTTTACATCCATCACCAACAGAAATATAAATTACTATGGCTGAGGAGGACAGCTTAGCAAAATCTATCAAAATTACAAATGCACCTCCATTTCACCCTGCTGTTCTATTCTGAGGGATTTATCCTACAAATAGGCTCACACTTGGAGCCAAATGATATCTGGGCAAGGATGCTTGCTGCAGTCACTGCTTATAAAGGAGAGTGGACACCATCTGAATGGCTACTTTTCAGGGCCTGGAGGAATGAGTTACCAGGCATCCACTGGTGGAAGGCCATGCAGATGTTAAAACCAGCGATGCAGGGGCGCCTGGGTGGCTCAGTTGGTTAAGCGCCCGACTCTTGATTTTGGCTCAGATCACGATCTCAGGGTCGTGAGATGGAGCCACGACTCGGGATCCGTGCTCAGCACGGAGTCCGCTTCAGATTCTCTCCCCCTCTCCCTCTGCCCCTCCCCCTGCTTGCGTGCATGGGCTCAAGCGCACTCTCTCACTCTCTCAAATAAATAATCTTTAAAAATAAATAAATAAAAATAAAATTGGGGGCGCCTGGGTGGCTCAGTCAGTTAAGTGTCTGCCTTCAGCTCAGGTCATGATCTCGGGGTCCTGGGATCGAGCCCCGCATCAGGGCTCCCTTGGCCTTTAGGAGCTGGCAGGGATGAGGGAGGAGACATGGGCTCCACATGGACCCTTTTTAGTTGTTGAATGCCTAGTGAAATAAATACAATATGCCAAACTTTATAAACTGAGGAGGGGGAAGGGCAGCCCTAAGAGGAGGCGGGCGGGAATCCCAGGGAAGGAAGAGTGGGGGAGGAGGAAAGGCAGAGTGGGGAGAAAGAAGGTGAGGTATTGCAGGTCAGGAACCCAGGGTGACCTTTCCAGAGTCCCCGCCCACATGGCCGCACACAGGTCAGTTGCCCCTCTGTTGGAACCAACCACATGTGCACACGGCTAAGCTGCAGAGGAGACATGAGACCCCAGTAAAGCCACAAGTCCACGGCTCACCCCAGAGTGACATGTCATCAGTGGCCCCCAGGCACCACCTGCCATGGACTGTGTCCCCTGGCTCTCTTGGCTTCCTGGACATGGCAACCCATGTCCACCTTGGGGCCTGGGACCAGCTGCTCCCTCTGCAAGGAGCTTCCTGCCTCCAGATGTCCAAGGGGCTCAAGCTCTACCTTCCAGTGAGGCTGCTCTAACCACTCTGTTCTAAACGGAAGCCCCCCACACTCTCCCCCTCCTCCCCCAGCACCTTCTAATTACCTGTTCTGCTCATTCCCTCCCTATTTCTGGATTTTGTCTGCACTCCCAGAACCTGGGCAGGGCCTGGCACGCTGCTTCTCCACACGCGCTCGGTGGATGGGACGATGATCAGACATCTCCCCACATTCTTTTGGTTCTTCACCATCTTTCCCCAAGTCCCTCTCAGGTGAGGGGTGAAGGGCAGGCAGCACCTCAGAGCATGGGTTTCTCTCAGCCCCGGAGGTCACAGTGAGGTGGTGAGGAGGGGCAGGCCCGGGCTATCCGGCCTTGGGCAGGGTTCTTAGCCCCTCGGAGTCTTGCTGCTACACACGTGACAATTTCCACGCTCTCCTCGGGCCCGCTTATGTCTAATCGCCCCTCCACATCCACCTCACCTCCTGGCGCCTGGGCCCCACCACTCCTCCCAGCCTCAGTCTCCACCTCTGTCCTATTTGGCCTGCAGACCCATCCAGCACCAGTGTCCTACGAAGCGACGTTCTTCTGCCAAGCCCCCCGCCACCTCCCTTGCCCTGGCTGTGGGTGCACAGAGCACTGGGCCACGACAGGTTCCCAAGGCCGGGGCACCCTCCCCATTCTAAAGCAGGCCTGAGACACATTATCATTCTCCAGCGCCGGCCCTGGCGTCTGTCACATTAGGCTGTGTTTATCATTGTTATCCCTGCAATAAAATGCCTGTCTGCAGCCGGGATTCCTCTTCACTGGGTTCCCTTGGGAACTCGGGGGCCTTGCTCTGGCCATCCCTGCGGGCCTGGGGAATGGTGTGCCCCCTCGGGCCTGACAGCCTGCCCTCCTCCCCCTGTCCAGGGCCTGGCAAACTGGGCAGTCAGCACTTCTGGCCAAGGCACATGGCCACAGCCTGGTGAGGGTGGCAGGCTAGGGCCAGGACACGAGAGCCTCCAACATCAGAGCTGTAGATGCTCAGGGGTTCCCTGTGGGAGAACATTTACACCCCTAGGCAAAAGCCACATGCATTACAGGTAAGCTCAGAGCTGCTGGGGGTGCGCAGCGGACAGGCGGGCATATGTGCATGGAAGCCTTCTCATAGAGGCCTGCCGGCCCCCGAGCTACCCAGGGCCCTGGGGCTCTGGAAACCCAGCCCCAGTCAACCCGCCACGGAAAGATGGGTTAACTGAGGTGCAAGTCAGTTTAATTTAACTCAGCATCACCTGAGTAGGTGGGCATGGGGGTGTCTAGCTCTGCGGTGGGAGACTCGTGGGGGGAGGCGCCCACTGCTGGCCCTGCCAAAGGAGCCTGCCCTGTCAGGAGGCCTGAGGTGAAGGGCAAGGGCAGGGTGAAGAGTTCTCCCTGCCCCTGCCCTGCCTCATCCTCATGGCCAACCTGGTGCCTGGTGCCCTCAGCTCCTCAGGGGGCTGCCCACGGAGCCACCTGCTACTCTGTGTGTGACGCCATATGAGGTTAGGGCAGGCCAAGTGGTTTAGATGGCAGGGAGCCACAGAGGGGCCCGGCCAGCGTGGGGTGGGCTGCCAAGCTAGCAGGCCAGCTGCACCGGGCGTCTCATGGGCCAGGCCCATAGCCCATCCTTGTGCCAACCACACCCACACTGGCCCTCACTGCCCACTCGCTCAGCCTCTCCACACCTCTCTCCAGGCAGTCCCAGGTGCCCCCACCCCTGAATTGGGCTGCAAGAAGCCTGGGAGGGCTCATGGGCCCTCCTGCTGCAGGACATGCCTGAGTGGGGACCCCAGGGAGCCAACTAGCCCCAGGCAGGACAGCTGGGAGCAGGCAGGAAGACAGTGGCTGGGGCTGGAATGCAGGCCCCACATCCCCAGGCCAGGGGTCCTCACCCCACACTATCCTACTGGCCCAGGCCGATGTCCCCCTCTCAAGTCTGGTGGGCCCTGGACAGCCCTCAGTCTCAGGTTCTCCTGTCCCTGGCCTGCCCAGCCTCCTAACATCAGGCCCAGGGCTGATGACTATGTTGTCAGTCCTTCCCTGGACAAACTGACAGAGCACCCCACCCCCGCATGCACCAGCACAGCACTCGGTCCTGGGGCCCAGCAGTAAGCAGCACAGGGCAGAAGACCCAGACACATGAGGATACACCCCAGGAAGAGGAGACCTCATGGCAAGGTGGCCAGTGCTGTGAGCCAGGCCACAGGACACCACGGGCAAAAGCAGGCCGGACCCAAGGTTGCATCTCGAGCCCCCCAAGGACTAGCAGGGACAGTGGGAAAAGCAGGTAGCTTCTTGCCTGGGAGTGGTAACAGTGCCCCCCCTCCCCGGGGTGGTGCTGCGAGGCCCACCTAGATCTCTGGGCCCTCCTATCAGCCTGGGGTACCTGTCCCCCAGGGCTGCCGGCCTGCAGCATACTTCACATCGGCGACCTTCTCCAGACGACTGGAGGGGCCAACAGCCAACAGCTGACCGGTACAGGGGGCCAGAGTCCAACTCCCTGCCTCACAGTGAGACGGATCCCGTGCAGTCTACACTCTGCAGTTCCCCTACAGGGTGAGACTGAGGCAAGACTCTGCCTGAAACGGCACCTGTGCCTGGCCCCCTCCCCTTTCCTCCCCTGCTTATTCACCCGCTTAGAGGTGTCTCTCAAGAGCATACCCTCTACCTGCCTTGCATCCACATCCCTGTCTCAGGCTCTACATCCGGGGAAGCTGAGCTAAGCGAGGCCCTTCGAAGGCATGCATGACATGAGTGGGTGCAGGGAAAGCACTTAGGAGAGCGCCTGGCACCCAGGGCACACTCTTTGGACGCGGTCACTGCTGTTACGGGGCCCGGGCACTCTACAGCCCAGACGAAGAGCATCCTAATGGCCCGAGAAGGTGGCACGCCATGTGCAGGGAGCCCTGTCTAAGCTGAGACCTGAGGTGTGTGAGGCCAGAGAAGCATGGGGGCAGACGAAGGCAGGAAAGGGGGGGACAAGGGCCAGCTCAGGGCCTGGACACCAGGAGAGGTAGCAGGAAGGGCACAGGAAAGTGAAAGGAGGCACTGAGACGGCACATTACCCACTCTCCAAAGTGCTCCTTGGCACAGAGGAAAGACCTGGGTTCAAATTCTGCCTCGGCCCTTCTCTCCAGATGGAAGCTCATCCACAAAATGGGTATAATGATGCCAGCATAAAAAAAATATTTAGGACATTAAATTAAGTCATTTATTAGTGAAACACATAGCAGAGCCCTTGGGACAGAGAGCTGGGCAAGGACCGCTTCCTGGTGCGTGCACGTGAATGCATGTACACATACACACACATACACACATACACGCGTGCACACGCATGCACGCACACCCAGAGCCCACACACGTGCCCCGCGTACCAAGGTCTGAGCACAGACAGGGGGTCCACTGGCTCCCCGGCCTCCACCACACTGCCTGCTGTCCAAGCTCTCCGCACTTGGAAGCCGGGGCTGTTCTGGCACTACGACTTCCTTCTCATCCCCTCACAGCGCCACAGTCAGCCCACAGAACAACAGCTCTTCAGAATCTCAGCCCAACTGTAGACATGCCTGGCATCCCCCCGCTCCAGGGATGTGACCGGCTGTGACCTGGAGCTGCACCCCGGGAGCCACCTCGGCCAGACAGTGCGCTTTAAACCCCCCGGTCTCTGCAGGCTCGAAGGCAGGGCAGCTCCCCTGCCCCAGGCTGCCTGACCACAAGGACAAGCTGGGAGATTTGGCACCTCCCTCAGGCACCCCTGCAGTCCGCAGGAGATCTGGTCACCAGCACCCTGCCTCCAACCCCTGTCCCAGGCGCTGCTTCCCAGCCTCTTTCCCATCTCCGGGGCCAAGGAGGAGGCACCTGTGTGTGGATTTCTCAAAGACCGAGGGCTTTCCAGACAGGGTCGGCTGGTGGTGGCAAGCGACAGGTTTGCAGGGCCACATGGCTGTGTCCCACAAGTATCCCTCTTTATATTTTTATCATTTAATTCCATTATAATCTAATTTCTATTATCTCTTCTTTGATCCACTGCATATTTATACATGTGTTTTAAATTTTCCAAATATTAGACTTTTTAAAGTTATGTTTTGTTATTAATTTCTATCATTATTGCATTGTAGGTAGAAAACATTGTTTGAATCACAGTGTTTTTTTGGTAATCCTTGAGATGTTTTTACAGCCAGTTTGCAGATAGTTGACCTCGTGGTTCAGCAAGTACCTCTGAGCACCCCAGCCACTGCACCGCTGGGGGCGTGGTCCAGGTGGTGACTCATGCCTTGTGGGTGGCTCCCCTCCAGGCTCCACCCCAAACGCCCCCTCCCCCACCATCTTGGAAGTGATCTGGCCACCCTGGCCTTTCCCAGAGCAACAGCTTGGACTCTGGCCAACCCTGCTCACTGTCAATCCCCCCTCCTAAATCCTTGAGAAACCTCACTTGCTGACCCAGCAGTGGGGGACCCGGGGACCGGATGCTCCCAGGTCACCCACTCCAGCGATCACTCACAGGAACACTCACAGACACGCTCACCTTGATGGAGGTCAGCTGGGCTCCCAGGCCAGAGGAGGGAGGGGTTGCAGGGTATGGGAGGCCCCTTCATGGGGTGGTGTCCACAGGCAGGGTGGAAATGAGGTGGGCTCTCCCGAGCGCAGCCCTGATGTTCTGCTCCTGGCCTCATCCACCCAGTAGGGGCCACCCACTACTAATACCAACAATAATAAAATGAATAATTGACGGCCTCCTGCTTGCTCTCAGTGATTAACTCATGAAAGCTGTGGAGGCTCCCCCTAGGAACTCCATGAACTCCTTCTATGTGAGCTTCCAACCCCATCCAACTCTAACCACCGCCCCCACCCCCAGCTGGTTCACGGGCCAGCCTCCCCACTGCATCCCTCTCCCTCAGCTCTGAAGGCAGAGACCTGGGTCCCAGCAAGGGGGACCAACCCTCCCCAGTCACCACAGCCAGGGCTGTGAAGCTCCAGGCTCCCACCCAGAGCTGCACGTCGTTACCTCATGCGATCAAGACCATAGCCTCAGAGGAGGAAGGGAACCCAAAAGTTCACAGTTCACAGCTGGAAGGGGCTTGGACACAGAACCAGTCTTCAGGAAATCCTAGGCAGGAGAAGTTTGGGCCTCTGAGCCTGGGTTTCTACAGCAACAAAATAGAGTTCCTCACCCCAGGAAGTGCCGGGGCTGGGGCTGGGCACGTCCCCCCATGTCCCAAGTCAGAAGCCTCCCTGGGTCTGCCCCAGTGACCCAGCAGGGGCTGGGATTCAGGCCACACCCAGATGGAATCCAGAGACTTCATGACATGCACATGGGAAGGGTCTGAGTACCAGAGGCCCAGAGAGCCTCACAGGGAGAGAGGGTCTGGGGAGGGGTCCTTGCCGGTCAGGCAGCCTTGGGGGTGGGGAAACCGGCTCAGCTAATAAACCCATCAGAACGGGCACACCCTCTCCCAGCCCCCTCAGCTTCTGGGTGAGCCAGCCTCCTCCACGAAAGCTACTCTTTGTTAACAGTGTTGCCATGGCAACCAGATCCAGGGAGAACTCTCTCTTCAAGGTAGAGTCTGAGGGTGACACTTGGAGAAACGGAAGTGGTGGTGACAACAGGCAGGGGCCTGGCCTCCCAGCCCTACCCCCACTACTCCTTCCTGAACTAGTCCAGCTCCCCGGAGACTGCCCCTTGCCGGTCCCAGAGCTTTGGGTCTGCTCCCCTCTCCTCTCCCTGAGTGGGGACAGCAACACGGTCCAGACCAGGCGCCCCCGGCCCATGTTCCCGCACAGATCTGCGTGTCTCTGCCCCACCACACACACAGGCTCATGCTTTCGCACGTATTCCAGGAAGGCTTGCTGAGTCTACCAGCCCAGCCACCGTCTCAGAGCTGAGGGGGCAACAGGCCAAGTGTACACTTGACTCCAAGAAATCACAGACAATTACACAGGGGAGACATGCTGCAGAGGCCCAGGGCACTCTGCACGGCACACCCATGCCAGAAGGCACCCCCCAGGAAGGCTGGGGGCCAACTAGGTGGGGATAGGGAGTTCTGCCTGGGAACAGAAGGTTCCGAGCATTTTGACAAAGAGAAGGTTAAAAAGGTCACCTGGCTGTGGTGTGGGGAAGGAACTGCAGGGGAAGGAGGCCACTGCAGGTGTGCAGGCCAGAGGGGGGCAGCCTGGCCTGTGGAGAGAGCAGCAGGCAGGGGAAGGGGGTGGAGGAGAGGCCTGGGGTGACGGGCTGATCACGCAGTCACTGTGAGGGCAGACCTGGCAGAGGCAAGAGGGAGGCCTTGGCCACCCCGACTGCTCAAATGGTGTGCCTGGAGCAGGTGAGGTTCGGGGGCCCAGTGGACGGGCTGCCCGTGGTCATCTGAGCGGCATCTAGCCGGCCCGGGCTGCACCGCTGACAGAGCCCAGAGGACAGGCCGCGCTGATAGGACTTAGAACGGGATCAGCACCGAGGAGGGAACAGGAGCCGTGGCTGGGGAGGAGAGGGCGTAGGTCCAGGTCCTGAGGAACAGGAATAGTGAGTGGGCCCAGGAGAGGAGGGGGAGCCTGCAGAGAGGTTTGCAGGGTGGCCAGAGGACTTGGAGGCACGCGGGGGCGGGGGGGCCTACAGAGCCCCGGGGGACAAATGCCTGAGAGCAGGAGCCGTGAACACCAAGAGGGCCGTCGATGTCCACAGGCACCTGAAGACCATTTCCCAGGAGTGACGAGGGCGCGCCAGATTGGAGTGGGCTGGGAGTGAGTGGGAAGTGAGGATGTGGAGTGAGCAAGCAGAGAACACGGCTTCAGAGTCAGCCTACTTGCAGGGGAGGAGAGAAGGGGGAAAATAGCTGGAGGGGGAGATGGCAGAGAGCAGTTTGTTGTTGTATTTAAGCTGAAGAAGCTTTATGAAAGTAGGGGCGCCTAGGTGGCTCAGTCAGCTGGCTGAGCGGTTGAGTGTCAGACTCTTGATTTCAGCTCAGGTCATGATCTCAGGGTCATGGGATGGAGCCCCAGGTAGGGCTCCACACTCAGCGTGGAGGCTGCTGGAGATTCTCTCTCTCCCTCGCCCTCTGCCTCTCTCCCTGCTTGTGTGCTCTCTCTCTCGCTCGCTAAATGAATAAATAAAATCTTTTTAAATTTTTTAAAAATTTTTTAAAAAGAAAGTAATATCACCTGTCAACTAGGGCAGCAACCCCTCCCCTGTGAGAAAGTGATACAAGAGCTGGACAAATGGAATGAAGTGCCCCCTGAGTGCCTAATGTCTTGCCCCCAGGGCTGGCTCCCTGCCTCAGGGGGCTCACAGTGTGTGGCCCACAGGCAAAATGGGGTGTTCTCCTCTAAAGAGCCAGGGAGACTCCGTGAGGCCAAGTGCCAAGCCTCTCCTTGAGCTGGTGCTTGCCCACAGCTCCCTGAACTCACCCTGCGCGACAGAGAACCCCACAGCTGCTCAGAAGGGACATGGCAGGCTCCGAGCTCCCACCACCACCCACCACGCAGGGCAGCAAAGTCCTGCAGCCTGTCCCCCCAGACCCAGCATAGGTGCTCATGGTGGGGAAGTGGGGTGAGAGGCTCTTTTCTCCTGAGCTATGTCCACATCCCGACACCACTCATGGATCCTGAGAAGTTTCCCTAGCAAATAAGTGAGGTGGGTAGAAGCTTCCCCAGACAGGATCACTGGGGGATGCCCTGAACCATACTCAAAGGCACTTACGTGGTTCTTCGGAAATGCTTCTGCAGACGAGAGCATTCAGACACCTGAGGCCATGCTACTGTCCCCCCCTCAGGCAGGGTGGGCAGGTGGCAGGCAGCAGTCATCCCGCCACCCCCTTGGGGTGGATCCATGTGGATCCTAACACTTTCATACTTTGGCCAGACACCGCTCACAAGCCTCTCTGAAGCCCGTCCCAGGAGGTGAATCCCCAAGGCCCTCCATTCCCCAGGATGAGCCCTGTTCCTCCGTACCTGGTCCCTGTCCCTCCCAAGCTCTGAACAGGCCAAGACATAATGGGGCTTTCAGGTTTTCCCTTCCATGGTTCCTGCCGTGCCACCGCCAGGCTGACATCAGCTGACCTTCCCAAACCCTGCTCCAGGGTTGTCAGATTAGGACTGCCTGGTGTCCCCAGTCCAGGGACATTCTGAATGGATCATAGCCCCTTCTGTGCCAGCCAGACACCCCCTCTGTTTACTCTCCGACACATAAACACACAGTCCCACTGCCCCAGGCTCTGGGCCCAGGAAGAGGTGAGAAGGGCACATACTGAAGAAAGGGCAGAGCATCCTCCCCAGACCCCTAAGGTCAGGGGACCCTGCCTGACGTGTGACCAGTGGGTGTCAGAGGCCCTCCCCTCATGGCCATGGGCCTGGGAGCTTCCCCACCTGGTGTCACTTCAGCACCCAGTGATCATAGGCCTCCCTCCCTCCTACCCTGCTTCCTCCTCAGATTCTGCCTGGAAGACAAGTTGCTAAGTAAACACTCATCCACAGGAGGGAGGTGGGCAAGCGAGGGCAAAGGAACTGAGAGGCAGCCTGGAGTGGGTGGGAGTTATAGGAGGCAGATTTCTGCTCAACATTTGGAAGCTCTGAGAGAAAAACAGCCAGAGCAGACCAGGGCCGAAGCAGATGGCCTCAGGAGGGAAAGAGGGAGGGAGGAGGAGTCCCAGCAGGGGGCAGCCGGGGGCGGGGTGCTCTGGACCCGGAGAAACACCGCTATGATCACCGGGACAGGCCCTGATCCACATCCCCAGTCCTCTCTCCCACCATGGCCCTGGGACCAGCAGGCCCTGCTGGGGAGGTCCGGAGCCCCTCTTCTGGGGTCGGGTGATGCAGAGGTGCACATCCTACCCCAGCCTGTGCCAGTGTCCCCCACTCCTGAGGACTGTGGTTGGATGCCCCGAGCCCTGCACCTCACTTGGCCTATTTGACAAATTTGGCTTCTGCGAAACATGCGCCTAGAGAACAGGGTTCTGTGGTTAAAAACCAAAAATCAACCCGAGCTATTTCAATATGGCCCATTCAGCCCATCATTCTGCGGCTGGGGAGACAGGTGTTCTCGGGGGTTCTCAGGCCATACCTGAGCATCCCCGCCCCCCACTACTCTCCTCTGAAGGACCCAGGGGATGGACGAGCAGGTCCGTTCCTCACCTGGGCAGCCTAAGGGGGCCCCTTGGTCGGGATGCCCTCCCCACTTGGCTGGGCCCACCAGCCCCCGGCCTCACTCAGGTCAGCCCAGCACGAATGCAGGCGGCGCTGGTATTTCTCCCCCACCCTCCGCTGCCTGCAGTTGCTAAGTTACACCAGAAAACCCTCTGCTCTGTGTGAACTGTTCCATTTCCACAATTTGCCAGGTGGAAGGGAGCCATCAGGCTAGCAGTTCAAGGATGCCTCCCAGAGAAAAACAAACTTGCTGGCTGGCTCTCGGGCCCCCATGGCATACCTGGAACCACCTGCCTGTGCCCCCAAACCCAGGAGCCACGTGCAAGAGCACACAGCTGCCCTGGGAGGGTGTCAGCACACGGGTCTCTACTGCTCCTTCCCTTCTCAGGGTTCTACTGCCACCCCCTACCCAGCCATGACCCCCCCAAGGGCTGCTGGTCACTATGACCCATGTCCCTAACAACAAAGAAAAGCTAGAGGGGCACAGAACCCATCCACGCGTCCAGAGCCAAGGTCTTCCACTTCCTCCCACTCTGGAGGCCCTCCTCCTGTTCTGGGCTGGGATCCTGAGGTTTCAATGCAAAGTGTCCCTGGATGTCAGGGCAGAAATATCCCTAAAAGTCACTGAAACCATTTACAGATGGGGAAGCTGAGTCCCTGAGAGGCCCGCAGCCTGTCCGCAGTTCAGAAGTCAAGACCTGTGGCCTCCCGACTCCCTAGCTCCCCACTCATAACAAGAGCTGCTGCTTTGCACTCTAGGCCTCCTACTGGGGAGGGAAGGGCCTGGACCCAAGCTCGGCTGCACTGGGCAAGACTGTGTCCAGAGGCAGGTGGAAGACCCCTGAGGGGCCGAGCAGAACACTGCCTCTTTGAGGCTCCCCTGAACACCAACCTGACTCTATATGTCCTGGTGGCCATCTGGGCCCTGCCCTTGCTCCAGAGGATGGGAGAAGAATGACAGCAGTGGGGAGGGTGAACCAGATGGGGCTCACAGCTCCAAGCAGGGAACCAGGGTGCCTGGCCACCACCACATCTCAGCCCCCAGGTGGCTCCCAAGAGGCAGGCAGCCTCCCTGTAAATATCCAGCAGCTCCAGCGCTCACAAGCAGCTAGAGATGCAGGGGGCAAGGGCCTGCTGCGTGTCCTCCCCAGACAGCAGGAGCCCCCTCCCTCCTCACACACACGCAATCCGGAACCAGCTGCACCTTGCAAGGCCTGGGGCAAAGAGAGCACGGTCCTTGAAATGACCCTTGCCCACGGTGCAGAGAGGGGCATCTCGCCCTGGTCGTCTCCCTTCAAATGCTGAGCTCACGCCCCACTTCCTCGCCACACAGCAAGGGCGTGAGATGCCACCGCGGGGCCCAGAATGCAGACAAGCAAATGGAAACTTCCAACTGCGCAGCCCCGAGCTCCTCAGATTTCCCAGCCCCCTCCCCCACGCCAGGCCCGGGGCAGCGGACTTGCCCGCCGGTGCCCCCGCCCGCCTGCCGAGTGCACTCCCGCCACGCCCAGGCAGAGACCGCCCGGTGCCCCGCAGGCGCTGGGGGCCGGGGGGTCCTGGCGCTGTCCAGCCCGGGGCGGAGTTCTCGGCAACTCCGCGCCGGGCTCCCGCACGCCCCCCTGCACGCGAGTCCCACGACCCGTGCCGGGAGCTGGTGCCCCGACCCCGCGACGGTCACGCCGGGCGGGACCCGGGGCCCGCGTACGCCCCGCCCGCGCCGGCCACCGGAGGGGACGGCCCGCGGGAGACAGGGAGGGATCAAGGGACTGAGGATAGCGGTGCCCGCTGCCTACCTCGGTCCGGGCCGGCGTAGCTCCCGCGCAGCCCTCGCGCCGCAGTCGGGCCCCGAGCAACGCGCGGCCCGCGCCGCGGGCGGCTCATGCTCGGCGCCGGGGCCCGCGGCACCCGCCCACCCGCGGCCGCCCCCGCGCTGCGCCAGCTGCGGGCAGAGCGGCTCCCTCCGCAGCCGGCGCCGGGGAGCGCGAGCGAGCGAGCGCGGAGCGAGCACGGAACGGGCACGGAGCGGGCACGGAACGGGCACGGAGCGGGCGGGCGCGAGAGCGCGGGGAGCGGGCGGGCGCGGGGCGCGGGCGCGGGGCGGGCGCAGGCAGAGGGAGGGCGCGGGGCGGGCGCGTGGAGAGGGAAAGTGCAGGACGAAGGTGGAAGGAGAGGTAAAGCGCGTAGCCAGGGCGCGGGGCGCAGGGCGCAGGACTCTGGGGTAGGAGACAGAGAGAGAGTGCAGGGAGAAAGCGAGCCAGCCTTCGTTTAAAAAAGGATAATTCAACAAACCACCCCAAAGGTGATGTGGCCACCTCATGTGAAAGAACCTTTGGGGACTCCCTAGAGCTGCCCAAATGTTGGCTTCTGAAACCACTTCCGTGGGCAATTCTTGGTCGCTTTGATTATTCCCTTTAACCATCACAACCACCCTATAAGGTTGGTGTTGGTTTTGTTCCCATTGCACAGATGAGTAAACTGATGGTAGGGAAGTGAAAAGACCCTGCAGGATCAGGCAGGCAAAGCAAAGCTCAAAAACCACCCTGAGAGATTCCATAGTCCCCATTTCTCCAAAACCACTATGAGGAGGATGCGGGATCCAGCTCTTCTGGCTCCCAGTGAAGCTTCCCGTTCTCTGAACAGTCATCTTTGTTCTCTGGTCACAACCTCAGGGGTCAGGATTGACCCTTACAGGCACAGACTCAAGTGAATATGGAACAGGTCTAGGGCCAGGGAGCTCACAGGATGAAGAGGTTTGGGTGGAAGAAAGGCGAAGTACTCCATAGACATCCCCCACCCCTGCCTTGGAGAGGCTGAGGACCTTTCTTATTCATTCATTCAGTACATGTTTGTTGAGTGCTTACTGGATGCTGGGTGCCATTCTGGGCACTGGGATACAGGTGTGAATCCCCCTGTCTGGTTGAAGTTTGCATTCTTGTGGGAAGCAGGCAGTAAGTAAAAAGCACAAGAAAATATTTCATATGTCAGATGATGCAGATGCTTTGGAGAAAAGCATGGCAGAGAGAGGGTATAGGGAGGGAGTCCAGTTTGTGGAGTTATTTTATTTTGGCAGGTCAGGGAAGTCTTTGCTGAAGGGGTGACATCTGAGCCAAGACCTGACTGAAGCAAGCCATGATAAATCCAAAGAATGAACATTTGAGGCATAGGATGCGAAGGCCCTGATGTGAGAATATGCGTTGGGTGTGTGCAAGCGATAATGAGGAGACAGACCGGTGTGCAAATGAGTGAAGAGTGTGGTAGAGAGTGAGATTCCAGGAAGTGCCCAGGTGACCAGATCAGGGAGAGTGGTTGGCCATTGGCCCATTGTGGTTTTGACTCAATGCCAAGCTGGTGGAGGGTTTTGCAGAGTAATGTTATGGTCTGACTTTTCTTTTCTTTTTTTTTTTTTTTAAAGATTTTATCTATTTATTTGATAGAGACACAGCGAGAGAGGGAACACAATCAGGGGGAGTGGGAGAGGGAGAAGCAGGCTTCCCCGCTGAGCAGGGAGCCCGATGTGGAGCTCGATCCCAGGACCCTGGGACCATAACCCGAGCCGAAGGCAGACGCTTAACGACTGAGCCACCCAGGCGCCCCTGGTCTGACTTTTCTTGACAAAAACATTTTATTTTGGAAAATTTCAAACATTTACAAAAGTGGGAGCTAAGAAGGTAAGAAGCCCAATGGCCCAACATCAACAATTACCAATACGTGGCCAATTTTGTTTCATCAGTACCCTCACCAACCACTATATTTGTTCAAGCGAGCATTTGCTTGTTATTAAGTGAACATTTATAACTTTTTAAAGTATAGTATACATTAATGATGGTATACAAATCGTAAATTTGTGCTCAATTGATTTTCAGTGAGAATATTAATAACCATCTGTACCTTGATTTTCACTATGGGAAGGTTTTAAATTAGATTCATTTTCTTTAATAGATCGAGGGCCTTGCAGATTGTCTAATTCTTCCGATGTCACTTTTGATAAATTGTGTTTTTTAAATATTTTTAATTTGGCTAAATTTTCAGATTTACTGACAAGTTGTTCATAACATCTTCATATTAGCCCACAGATGTCTGCAGAATATGTAGTGATGTCCCATGTTTCATTCTGATATTGGGAATCTTTGTTTTCTCTTTCTTTTTTTTTTTTTTCTTTCTTTTCTTGATCAGTCTTGCTAGAGTTTTGTCAATTTTACCATATTTTTCAAAGAAAACTTTTGCCTTTGTTGAGTTTTCTCTATTGTGCCTTCTATTTCATTGATGTCTACCCTTTGTTCAATTATGTCTGTATTTCTGCTTTGGTGGAGATATTTACTGTTTTGTTTTGTTTTTCAGTTTCTTAAGTTGGAAGCTAGGATCATTGGTTTTCAGCCTTCTTTTCTACTATATGCATTTAAACCTATGCATTCCAAGCACTGTTTTACCATCTCTCACAAGTTTTAAGGTTTTTATTATCATTTAGCTCAAGATATTTTTTAATTTCCATCTTTTTAAATTTATTTGAGAGAGAGAGAGTGAGAGAGCACAAGCAAGGGGAGGGGCAGAGGGAGAAGCAGACTCCTCGTTCAGCAGGGAGCCCAATACGGGGCTTGATCCCAGGACCCTGAGATCATGACCTGAGCCAAAGGCAGATGCTTAACCAACTGAGCCACCCAGGCACCCTTTAGTTTCCATTTTGACTCTCTTTTGGCCCATAAATTATTTGGAAGGGTGTTGGTCAGTTTCCAAATACTAGGAGGTTTTCTAGTTATCTTTGTATTACTGAGTTCCAGTTTAGTTAGTTATACAACAGGCAGAGGATGAACTCTGAATGATTTCAATTCTCTGAAATCTACTCATACATTTATGGCCCAGAATATGTTCTATTTTGGTAAATGTCCTATATGCCCTTGAAAAGAATGAATATTCTGCATAAATCAGTTAGGTCAGGTTGGTTAATCAGGTCCAAAGCTATATTGCTACTGAATGTAATTTGTGTTCTGTTAGTTCTTTTTTTTTTTAAGATTTTATTTATTTACTTGACAGAGAGAGAGAGAGCACAAGCAGGGGAAGCGGCAGGCAGAGGGAGAGAGAGAAGCAGGCTCTCCGCTGAGCAGACAGTCTGACATGCGGCTCGATCCCAGGACCCTGGGATCGTGACCTGAGCCGAAGGCAGACGCTTAACTGACTGAGCCAACCAGGGCCCCTCGTATTCTGTTAGTTCTTGATACAAACTGGAAACAACCCAAAGTCCTTCAATGAGTGAAGGGATAAATAAATTGTAGCACAGCCATACAATGGAATACCACTCAACGACAACATGAATGATTCTCAAGAGCATTATGCTAAGTGAAAGAAGCCAGACTCAAAAGGATTCAAACTGTATGATTCCATTTATATGACTTCTAGAAAAGGCAAAATTGGACAGGTGGAGAACAGATCGGTGGTCCCTAGGGGTTGGTGGGATGGAAGGATCGACTACAGGGTAGGGAAATTTTTAGGGACCATGAAAGTATATCCATGTCTTGATTTGTGGTGGTGGTCACATGACTATGCATTTGCCAAGACCTAAAGTAACCGTACACCAGAAAGAGTGAATTTTACTGTCTGTAAATTAAAAAGTAATTTTAATCTCCAGTATAATTAGAGGCTTGTTGTGGCTACCTTGTCATCTCTTTTTTGTTCAGATGTTGTCCACAAGTTTTCCACTTTCCCCTCCTTTTTGCTATATCTATTATGGAGGGAATCAGGATGACTAATTACTGCCAATGAATATAGCATTACCACTGTTGTCACAAAATGAAGAAGAAGTAGGGTGCACAGGGGAGTTGGAGGGAGCAGTTAAAGGCTGTTCAGACAGTCAGATGATGAATGATGGTTGCTTAGAACAGGGTAGTCATGCTCATGAAGATAAGAAGTGTTTGCAACTCGACATGTGCTGCAGATAAAGCCAAAAGTCACTTGGGTCACAGAAAAAGAGAAAAGCCAACAGTCCTTTTGCCCCAAGCAGTCTTGCTGTCCATGCTCTGGAGCATATCCCAAGATGCATCTGCCTAGCTGGCACTGGTAGTACTTTGAGTGTTGTTTTATTTGGGCTGGCTTTGGGGTAGAGGGATTTCTGCAGGTTATGGGAACTAAAATACATATATCCGTGACGATTCAGCCACCCACTCTTCCTGTTGCACCTAGACATTGTCTTGCCTCAAATTTGTCCCCCTTCAAGACTTCTCATCACAACAGTTGCACTGGTTTACAGCTTTTTACTTCCGTGGAGTTCAGTTCACTGACTAGGTCCTCTAGATTTCTGATTCTCCATCCAAACCAGTTCTTCCCAGGATTTCAGTTTTCTCCCTCCTGACTTCACTTGCCTTCCTTTTTAGCCTTGTTTCCATAGAATGGGTTTTCAATTGTTCCCTTGGCAATACCCTGGATTTTCTTGCTTCTTTTACCTTCATATCTCCCACCTGGTAAAACTCCAGTGACAGATAAATCCAACTCTGCCTTCTCCAGGTGTACCCTCAGGTATCTAAGTGCTGCTTGAGGCAATCACACAGCCCTGCTCCCACTCTAAATTCACAATAAATTTGTCAATGAAACTGAGAACTCAACACTACTCAGTCATCCTCCTATAGTTCTTTCTTTCCTTTTCTTTTCTTTTAAAAGATTTATTTATTTATTAGAGAGAGAGAGAGCATGAGTGAGGAGAGGGGCAGAGGGAGAGGAAGAAAGAGAATCTTCAAGCAGACTCCCACTGAGTGCGGAGCCTGATAAGGGGCTCAATCCCAGGACCCTGAGATCATAACCTGGGCTGAAATCGAGAGTCAGATGCTCAACCCACTGAACCACCCAGGTGCCCCTCTTTCCTTTTCTTAAATTGTGAAAATATATGATACATACAGAAGAATGGATGAAATGTGTACATACGGTTTCAGGAATAATCATAATGAGAATACCAATGGAACCAGGACTTAGATTGAGAAATAGGGCACTGCCAGTACACAGGAAGGCCCGTTTGCATCCTTTCCCAATTGCTTGCCCTCATACCCTTTCCCTACCACCTCCCTCCCAGAGGTAATCATTATCCTGATATTTATTTCCCTGTCTCTGCTTAAACTTTTATCCCTAAATATGTATGGATATTCTTGAACTTTTGTGAATAGAATCATACTCTATTTTTACAGTCACTTACTTATATCATCAATATTATGTTTGTGAGATTCACCACACTGATGAGTGTAGCTTATTCATGTTGACTGTTGTTTGGTATTGTTATATTTATTTGGTCTACTATTTGTTGATGTTTGGGGAGCTAACGTATTTTTGCTATTATTCATTCATTCACTAAACAAATATTTCTTGAGCACCTACTATGTGCCAGGCACTACTTTAGCCATTAGGTCAGAACAGTGATCAAAACAAGTAAAATTCCCTTACCACATGGGTATTCTAGGGGCAGATGACTACAATAAACATTTTTTTAAAGAAGTTATATTTTATGTTAAAAGATGAGAAGTGCTAAGAACAAAAAGCAGGGAAAAAGATGAAAGGTACCAGGATTAGAGACTGCAATTCTATGGTATTTCCCACTGAGTTGACATCTAAGCCAGGAATTGAAGGGGTTGAAAATGGTGCCATGTGGCCATCTGGGGCAAGGTGTTCCAACAGAGGGAGGAACCAGTGTAGCAGTCTTGAAGCAGGACTAATACAAAAGGATCTGTGCAATGTAGCTGTGGTACTAACTGCCCCAAGTTAGACCAAACTTCACAGGTTAAGGACACAGTCCCCACAAGACTACATTAACTTCAGACACAAGCTGCAAGCTTAGGGGTCCCAAGGCCACCTAAGCTTCTGACCAACTGGCTACAAATTTAGAGGTTTCCATTACCTCTCAAGTTTGGTAATTCACTAGAAGAACTCACAGAATTCAGCTAAGCACTGTACTCATGATTACAGTCCTACCATAACAAAACGGTTTCAAATCAGGACCAGCCAAAAAAAGAGTCTCATAGGGCACGATCTGGGAGAGTCCCAAACACAAAGTTTCCATGTCCTCCCCCAACAGAGTCAGAATGTGTCACCCTACCAGCACAGAGTACTGTTAATCAGGGAAGTTCACCTCAGCTTCTGTGTTCAGAGTTTTATTTCTGCGTCCAGTGTTTTATTACCTAAGCATGATTGAATTATTCATTGCCCATGTGGTTCAATCTCCAACCTCCTCCCCTCCCCAGAAGTTGGACTGATGTCATGTGACTCAAGGACCCAAACCTCTAATCACAGGATTGGTATGACAAGCCCCTATCCTGAGTCACCTTGTTAGCTTAAACTCTGGTGTGGTCTGAGGACCCACCATGAATAACAAAGATACTCCTATCACTTGGGAAATTCTAAGGATTTAGAGTCTTCAGGTACCATGAAGGCTCAGGGACTTACAACTCTGCAGCCAAATCCAGCTTCATACAAAGGTTGGAAAGCCCACTCTCTGCCTGAGGGGTCCCTGGCAGCTGGCCACCTGGAGGTGCGATGTTGGTCAGCACCAAGGACAGAGCCCAGGCCAGCGTCTAAGGGCATTCCTGGCCGTCTGACTGAAGGACCTCCTTTCAGGCACTAGGAGGAGTTGGGGTAGGGATGTGCCCAAGTGCCCTGCAAATGCCACAGACCGCTGACATGCCCCTTCTTTTTTTTTTTTTAAGATTTTATTTATTTATTTGAGAGAGAGAATGAGATAGAGAGAGAGAGCATGAGAAGGGGGGGGGTCAGAGGGAGAAGCAGACTCCCCGCCGAGCAGGGAGCCCGATGCGGGACTCGATCCCGGGACTCCAGGATCATGACCTGAGCCGAAGGCAGTGGCTTAACCAACTGAGCTACCCAGGCGCCCCATGCCCCTTCTTGAGTAATCTAGCTGCACCTTCTGAAGTATGAAGCACCAAGTCACTTAGGGGCTAGGAGGCCAAATATTAGATATAAATGGATGCCATGAGAGCATTGGATGCTGGGCAACCTCCCTGGAGAGAAATATATGATGTGTTCCCCAAAATGTCAAGTTCTGCCTGACCAACACAGACTGATCTCATGGCTCTGCCTCCTGGCCAAAACATGCTTTCTCTTTCTGGTTTGAGTGCTTACACTGCTGACTCTGAGATGTTTTGCTTTCCACTAGCCCTTGAATTGGGAAAGAAAGTGCTTTTATGGGTCCAACTTTATATGGAGAAATTCTGAGAGTAGTAGGAGCCACTGCAAGAGGGAGACAGTCTCACTGGGATGACACTGCAGGTTCCAACATAGCTGCTGGGTTGGGCACTAGCTCCATTTGAATTGAAACTCCCTGTTCCCAGAACTACTGAGTGGTGCAAAACTGTTCCTTCTCTGCCCCTGAGGGATTATCTTCTACTGACCACTTTCTATATCCCACACACACTAATCTCTCCTCTCTTCTGATTGTCATAGAAATCCTGTGGGATGGGTACTGCTGCTGCTGTTCCCATTTTACAGACAAGAAACAGACTCAGAGATACTACGTCACAGCAAGTGAGTGGTGAATCCAGGACTGTCACCCAGATCTGCCTCGCACCAATGTCGCTGTTCTGTACTACATGGCTCCAAGGGCAGAGAATTCCTGGGGCAATGATTCTGGAGTAAAGGTTATACCACATCTGGGTTCCATAGCCTTCCTTCTCTGGGTAGTCAAAGCCACTTAGATTTGGGGGTCAGACAAAAAAATGGCATTACTTGGTGCTGGGCTTATAAGGTCTCTGCTCCTGAAGCCAAGAGTCCAGCAGGAAGGCCAACATTAATGCACAAATAATCATGCACTGTCAACCTCCCAGACTCTGTTATGCACCTGTTCAATGAGACAATCATGTCTTTCTCACAGGAGTGCCTAAGGGAGGAATTCCACTAAAAGTTGTCTGGCCCAACATATATGCTCAATAAACATGACCACCTTCCTGGCTGCATACTGAGAACCTGTGAATTGAACCTATTCCTTCTGGACACTGAGTCACTAGCAGCAGGTCTCCAACTGGGGTCGTGAAGGTGGAGCAGCCCCTGCATGGTGGCATCATAGTGGATCTGCTGTCCTGGTGTGGAGTGGTTGGGATCTTCCCAACAGCCACTCTCTGGCCACTGCCTTTCCTTCACTCCTGTGCTGCTGAAGGTCAGTTTGTGAGGCTTCCTGGCCACATAATTCTCTTCTTTGGAAGCACAAGATGCCTCTCCATTAGGAATTGCTAGGAGCCCACAAAGCATGGGAGTTTGAAGGGAAGGGCTGTTGTCCCAAACTGAGAGGCAAAGGATGCTAGGGATGCCCGCACTAGAGGCAGAGAGGGCTTTGGCCCCAGAGGGCTTGGACGTGGCCATAGCTAATTCTTATGCCAGATCTGCCACTTACTAGCTATTTGAACTTGGGCAAGTTTCTTGTACCCTGCAAGCAGCAGTTTCCATATCAGTAAAGTGGCGTAAACTGAGCCTCCTTTTTCAGATAAAGCAGAAGGTAACACATGGAAGACACCAGGAAAGTGCCCAGCACATGGCAGTGAACAGAAGTTGACAATACATACACACACCTCCCAAAACATGCTTAACTAGACCAGCAGGGCAAGCTCTCCAAGACTGGAGACTGGTTTTGAATAATGGAAACATTCATTTGAGAGTGATAATGCCTAGAGGCTGATAGCATTTCTCAGGAAGTATAGTTAGTGCCCTGTCTCCCACACAGCACATTGGGCCTCCTTGGAAGCATGGTATGGTTGGTCTTGAAGAGGAAGGACATGGAGTCCCCTTGGGCCATGTTGCCTGCTTCTCTCATCTCCCAGGCTCCTGACCCAGCATAGGTCAGGCCACCCATGGTGTGTGGATGCCCCCTTCCTATCTCCCCTTCCCCATTCCTTTCTCCCTTAGAAAGGGGAGAGCTAAACACAGATGGAGTTATGTTCCCAGCAACTGAACACCCCTGTCTTTCTGGAGGTTGTTGTGTTTGTCAAAATTCAACTCTGTCTCTCCTCCACAAATTAAATGACTCTTCTCGTTTGGATAAAAAACCCTAATGTAGATAAAAAGTTCCTATGTGGATGCTACTGTTAACAGTATTTGTTTTTAATCTAAACAGATTATAACCGGCTAGAAAGTTTTCTCCATCCTTCTGATTTATCTGCTTTTAAATGTCAGCTTCAAGAAAGCAGACAATGGGCTCTGGGTCGGGAGGGCCCATAGGCTAAAGTCTTCCTAGAGAAAAGGGGAGAAGGAGTGTGTGAAAGAGGAAACAGGAGTGTTTTCAAAGGGTCGGGGCTAGATAATGTTGTTGCACTCTTGATGCATGGTACCATGCCCTCAGCATATGCTCATTAAATAAATGAATGAGTGAATGAATGCATAGAAAAAAAACAGGCACAGAAGTGGAAAATGCAAGGAAGGATTCATGTTCACTTAGCTGGGCAAGATGGCACTCAGGTCTTGCTACACTCACATACTATGGGGGAAATAGGCAGCCATTTTACAAAGGAGGAGGCTAAGCCCTGAGAAGTTGGGAAACTTGTTCCAAGCCAATGGCAAGGATTAGGCAGACTCCAGATCACCCAGCTACCGGCCCATCCCATTCATTGTGAAGCCTCTTACCTGGTCTTGAGGTGTTTATAGCTAGACCCCCAATCATTCTTCCAGGTTGGACCAGAGGTGCTTTCTCTGATGACCCCAGGATTGGGACCACAGCTTCCCCAGAGGGGGTGGTCCATAAACCCCTGCCCAGGGAATGAGGGAAGGGAGAGCTGGTGTTCTGGGCAGGCACCCTGGGCCTCATCCTAGGACAGCAGTGACTGTGCTGTGTGAGCTCACTGCAGTGGGTCTCTGGTCCTGATTTTCACACTACTGTATGCCCCCTACCATGACCTAGCCCTCCTTAGTCAGGAGCAGTGGAGCAGCATCTTCCTTATCTCCCATGCTCTGGGGCCAAACCCCCATAAGGGGCTGGCATGGTGGAGAGAGTAGTGTTGAATCAACCTCTGCTTCTCTGCCTGCAGCATAGCCAAGGGCTGGTAAAATAACACAGAAAACCAAAAATGAGGCTGAGAGAAGAGAGAGGGAGACAGATGAAGTAAGAGAAGATTCCTTGAGAAAGAATGGAAAAGGAACAGGAAAATATAAAGAAGTAGAGATAATAACTATGGAAAAAGAAAGAGAGGGACACCTGGATGGCTCAGTCAGCGTCTGCCTTCAGCTCAGGTCATGATCCCAGGGTCCTGGGTTTGAGTCCCAGGTCGGGCTCCTTGCTCAGTGGGGAGTCCACCTCTCCCTCTGCCTGCCGCTCCCCCTGCTTGTGCTTGCTTTCTCTCTCTCTGACAAATAAATAAAATCTTTAAAAAAAAATAAAAAAGAGAAAAACTGAAGAATAAAACTGTGTGGGTGCACTTATGTGTGCGCATCCATGCTTGGGCATGTGAAGTGCATATGCATGTCTATGTGGTGCACATATGTGAAGCAGGGGTAGGAGGCATATATGTGAGCACTGCATGTGTGAGCATGCACCCATGAGCGTGAGCATCAATCACATGTCCACTACCATGGGCTTGGGCATCCATCACGGTGGGCACTGCCAGCAAAGGCAGTAAAGCCTGGAATTTCTGGAATTCTCCAGGGGTTGGAGCCAGGTTGGGAAGGTGCTTGGCCTTTTCTGCTCCTCTAAGTTCCCATAGAGTCTGGCCACCCACTGGTCAGGGTGTCAGAGCCACAGGCAGGCCAGCATGGTATAGGCACTTTCCTAACTTGCTTGCAGTGAGGTGATGAGGGCAGTCTTGGACACTGAATGCACCTCAGTGCCTAGGTGCTGTCCAAAATGTGTTCTGTGTTCATTTCCATGTTGACCTTTTAAGAGAGAAATAGTATGTCTATAGTACAGATGAGAGGATGAAACCAACGAGGTCAGTTTTCCAGTCACTTGTGGCCATAAATTTATACAATAACAAAATATTTTCTTAAGGAAACCATATCAGGAGAAGACTACTGTGAAAGGTGGGTTGTGTTGGAGGCTCTGAGAGGAAGGAGTCACAAAAGCAGAGGGGCGTGGGCTACTAAGGGGTGAGGGGTGAGGATTCTGGGGACAATAACTGGGGGGTTAGGCCCTCTGTCCTCCTCCTTCACTTGCTCCAAGACAGAGACAGTAGGTGTAGGCACTTGGGCCTCAGAGGCCTGACAGAGCCTGGGGCAACTCCCAAGAAGACAAGTAGCCCCTTTCCAGGAACCTCCACCACTGGGCTCACAACTGACTGCTGGGCTTACACATGTTCCTTGGGCAGGGCTGCAGGAATGTTCCTATGTGGGTAAACAGGAAATGGCAAAGGCAAGAGCGAACACAATCAAGTGTCCCTGTAATTTAACACACAACCAAGGAAAATAAACAGAAAAGAGGAAGTCAATGCATCCAATGGAAACCAACATTTAAGGACCTAGAGTTAATTGAGAAAACAGAATACACTTTAGAATATGTAGAAATGTGAGTGAATAAAAAGCCAGAAAAATATTCAATTACAAATTTTTAAGGCATCCAGATTGGAAAGGAAGAAGTAAAACTATCCCTGTTTGCAGATAACATAATCTAGAATGTAGAAAATCCTAAAGAATACACACACACAAATTATTAGAGCTAATAAATGAGTTCAGCAAGGTTGCAGGATACAAAATCAATATATAAAAATCAGTTGTATTTTTATATACCACATAAGAACAATCTGAAAATAAGTCTGTATTAGTTTGCTAGAGCTGCCATAACAACATTCCACAAACTGGGTGGCTTAAACAGAAATTTCTTGTCTCACAGTTCTGGAAGCTAGAGGTCCAAAATTAAAGGTGTTGGCAGGATTGATTTCTTCTGAGTACTATGAGGGAAGAATCTGTTCCAGGCCTTTTCTAGCTTCTGGTAGTTCCTTGGCTTGTGGCAGCATAACTTTGATCTTCACAGGGTGTTCTCACTGTATGCATAT
Organism: Phoca vitulina; assembly: GCF_004348235.1. Classification (NCBI taxonomy): domain Eukaryota; kingdom Metazoa; phylum Chordata; class Mammalia; order Carnivora; family Phocidae; genus Phoca; species Phoca vitulina. The sequence continues at coordinate 3,265,317 of NW_022589751.1, read as the reverse complement.
CTGCATACTAATTTTCACTTCTTATAAAGACACCAGTCACATTGAATTAGGACCCACTCAAATATTCTCATTTTAACTTGATTACCTCCGTAGAGACTAACCCCAAATCAGGTCACGTTCTAGTATTCTGAAGGACAGGACTTCAACATATGGATTTTGGGGAGATACAATTCAACCCATAACAAATTTCACTTATAATAGTATCAAAAATAATAAAATATTTATAAATAAATTTAACACAAGTGTAACACTTGTACATTGAAAACTATAAACATAATTGGAAGAAATTAAAGAAAACTTAAATAAATAGAAATACATTCTGTGTTTATGATTAGAAGACTGAATATTGTTAAGATGGCAATACTCCCCAAACTGATCTACAGATTAAAGCAATCTCTATCAAAATCCCAGATGAATTCTTTGAAAAACTGACAAGTTGATCCTAAAATTCATATGAAAATTCAAGGAGCCCAAAATAACTAAAGCAATCTTGGGGGGGAAAAAAAGAACAAAATTGGAGGACTTATACTTCCTGATTTCAAAACTTACTATAAAGCTACAGTAATCAAGATTATGTGGTATTAGTACAAAGATAGAGATATAGATCAATGGAATAAAATTGGATGTCCAAAATATAAACCCTCATATTTATGAGCAATTGATTTTGGAAAGGTTGCCAAGAAATTCAATGGAGAAAAGAATATTCTTTCAACAAATGGTGCTAAAACAACTGAACATTTACATGCAAGAGAATGGATTTGGACCCCTACCTCAAACCATATATAAAAATTAACTGAAAACATATCTAAAACGTAAATATAAAAGCTAAAACTATACAGCTTTCAGAAGAAAACAGGTGACTTTGGATTAAACAATGGTTTCTTAGACATGAGAAGCAACAGAAGCACAAGCAACCAAAGATAAAATAGATAAGCTAGACTTCATCAAAATTTAAAACTATACTTCAAAAGACATGATGAAGAAAATTAAAAGGCAAGCCACAGCCTAGAAGAAAATATTTTTAAATCTTATACCTGATTTTTAAAAAGTGTATTCAGAATAAAGATCTCTTACTCAGTAAATAATATTTTTATTTTTTTAAAGATTTTTTTTATTTATTTGACAGAGAGAGAGAGCAAGCGAGCACAAGCAGGGAGAGTGGCAGACAGAGGGAGAAGCAGGTTCCCCTCAGAGCAGGGAGCCCAATGTGGGGTTCAATCCCAGGACCCTGGCATCCTGACCTGAGCCAATCATGACCTGAGGCATGATGCTTAACCTACTGAGCCACCCAGGCACCCCAGTAAATAATATTTTTAAAAGCCAAACAACCTAATTTTAAAATGGGCAAAAGATTTGAAGAGATACTTCATCAAAGAATATATAGGAAGGGCTGATACACAAATGAAAAGATGTTCAACATCTTTAGTTATTTAGGAATATGCAAATTAAAACCACAGTGAGATATCATTTCCCAACCACTAGGGTGGCCATAGTAAAAAAGACTGACCATACAAACTGTTGGTCAGAATTTGGGGAAACTAGAACGCTCACATTGCTGATGAAATTTAAATGATGCAACTACTTTGGAAAAACATTTTGGCGGTTTCTTTAAAAGGTAAACATAAATTTACCATATAACCCAAGCAACTCCACACCTAGGTATCTACCCAAGAGAAGTGAAAGCCTATCTCTTCACAAAGATGTGTATGCAAATGTTTATAGCAGCATTATTCACAATAGTCACAAAGTGTAAATAACCCAAATGACCATCAACTGATAAGCAAAATGTGATGTATCCATACAAAGGAACACTATTTGGCAATAAAAGGTAATGAAGTACAACAGAGATGAACCTTAAAAACATTATATAAAATGAAAGAAACCAGAAGCAAAAGACTGCACATCATATGACTTGATTTTTATGAAATATCCAAAACAGAGGAATCTATGGACAGAAAGTAAATTAGTTATTTCCTAGGACTGTGAATAGGAATAAGTACTTACTGAAGATGGGTATAACGGATCTTTTGGGGGTGATGTAAATGTTCAGAACTGAATTCTGGCGATGGTTGTACAACTCTTTAAATTTTTTTTTTTAAGATTCTATTTATTTGACAGAGAGAGACACAGCGAGAGAGGGAACACAAGCAGGGGGAGTGGGGGAGGGAGAAGCATGCTTCCTGCCAAGCAGGGAGCCAGATGCGGGGCTCGATCCCAGGACCCTGGGATCATGACCTGAGCCAAAGGCAGTTGCTTAATGACTGAGCCACCCAGGCCCCCTACGACTCTTTAAATTTACTAAAAATCAGGGGCGCTTGGGTTGGTTAAGCGACTGACTTGATTTTGGCTCAGGTCATGATTGCATGGTCCTAGGATTGAGCCCCGAATCGGGCTCCATGCTCAGCAGGGAGTCTGCTTGAGATTCTCTCTCTCTTCTCCCTCTCCCTCTGCCCCCTCCCACCATTCAAATAAATAAATAAATAATTTTTTTTAATTTACTAAAAATAAGGGCTCCTGGGTTGCTCAGTTAGGTGTCCAACTCTTGATTTCAGCTCAGGTCATGATCTCAGGGTCATGGGATCCAGCCCTGTATTGGTCTCCATGCTGGATGTGGAGCCTGCTTTAGATTCTCTCTCTCTCTCTCTGCTCCTCCACCTCACTCTCTCTGTGTATATATAAATAAATAAATAAATAAATAAATAAATAAATAAATAAATTTTACTAAAAATCGTTCAATTGCACGCATGCACACACACACCCCTAATAATATCTCACTGAAATTCCAGACTTCCAAAAATAGAGATACCTAAAACTTCCAGAGATTTAAAATAAAAGAGATTTTATCTGAAGGAAATGAAAAGAAATGTGCATAAAGCTTCTCCTTTTCCACAAATATGCAACTTATATGGAACAGTACCTCCAAAATCCTAATAGAATAATTTTAAATATAGATTTTGTTTACAGAGAAATACTCATTTAAAGAATAATTTTTTTAGGGCACCTGGGTGGCTCAGTTGGTTAAGCAACTGCCTTCGGCTCAGGTCATGATCCTGGAGTCCCGGGATCGAGTCCCGCATCGGGCTCCCTGCTCGGCAGGGAGTCTGCTTCTCCCTCTGACCCTCCTCCCTCTCATGCTCTCTGTCTCTCATTCTCTCTCTCTCAAATAAATAAATAAAATCTTTAAAAAAAAAAAAAAAGAAGAATTTTTTTTAAGTCTTCAGACATACAGCACTTACATGTAACCTTTAATACCCATAAACTTGAGAAAGAATTATGAAAAGATTTATTCTAGCAGAATGCAAAGTAGATACAGAGGAAGGAAAAGAATACAAGAAGTTATGATGAAAAGAAAACCAATAGGGGCATCTGGGTGGCTCAGTTGGTTAAGTCTGCCTTCAGCTCAGGTCATGATCCCAGGGTCCTGGGATGGAGCCCCACATTGAGCTCCCTGCTCTGTGGGGGACCTGCTTCTCCCTCTCCCTTTGCCTGCCACTCCCCCTGATTGTGCTCACTCTCTCTCTCTCTGTCAAATAAATAAATAAAATCTTTTTTAAAAAACTAAATAAATAAAATCTTAAAAAAAGAAAACTAATAATGTTAATTTGAAAAAAGTGCAGATGACACTAAATATAGAATAATAATCTGGAAAAGAATACTACTTCATAACTTCATGAGAAATGATGGAAGGGACAGAGGTAAAAAAAAAATGTGCTGAGAATTTTGTTTAGGAAGAGAGTAGAAATAGAAATCAATGCTAGGCATCAATAGAAAAAACTTTAGCAATATGTTAAAAATTTAAGGATTATACCATGAGATTAAACTTTAAGAGTTGCGCTATTCTCTCATGGCTTAAAATATTCCTCAGAGAATAAAATAAATGGAGTAAACTTAATATAACAAGAGGAACAGAAAAGGAAATGTAAAACCAACAAAATAGCATGGGAATTGAAAGCACAAAATAAACTGGCAGGAATTAAACCAAGCACATCCTTAATCACAATACATGAGCCTGGGGTACATTCTCCTATTAAAATAATAAACATCTCAGACTGGGTACAGTAAAAAAAGATCCAATAATAATATCCTATTGAAATGGATACAATTAAAAGAAAATAACATGCATACAAGTGCACATTTGACAAAATTCACACACTTTCTTGATAAAAGCACACAGAAAACTAAGAATGAGAGGAAACTACTTCAATATCATAAAGGTCATATATGAAAAACCCACAGCTAACATCATACTCAATGGTGAAAGACTAAAAAGCTTTTCCTGTAGGATCAGGAAGAAGCAAGTATGTCCATTCTTAACAACTTTTCTACTCGTCATCGTACTGAGAGTTCTAGCTAGAGCAATTAATCATGAAAGGAGCATAATAAGCATCCAAACTGGAAAGGAAAAAGTAAAATTTTTTCTAGTTGCAGACTTACATGTATGATATGTGCTGCCAAAACAAGCACCAGACTTTATATGTAGATAACCCAAAGGAAGTCACATAAAAAAATTGTTATACCAAATAAACGATTCAGCCAAGTTATAGGATATAAAATTGGTCCACAAAAATCAGTTGTATTTCTATATACTTGTAATAAGCAATCCAAAGGAATTTTTTAAATTCCATTTACAATAGCATTGAAAAGAGTAAAATGATTAGAATAATTTTAACTAAGAAACTTAAAGATGTATATACTGAAAACCACCAAATGTTGCTGAAAGAAATTAAAGAAGACATAAATAAAGGAGAAGACATCCCATGTTCATTGACTGGAAGACTTAATATTATTAAGATGACAATACTATTCAAAATGATCTACAGAATCAGTGCAATCCCTATCAAAATCCCAATGATGTTTTTTACAGAAATTTTAAAAATCCATCCTAAAATTTATATGGATTATCAAGGGACCCCAAATAGACAAAACATCTTGAAAAAAGAAGAACAATGCTTGAGGTCTCAGTTTCTTTTTTTTTTTTTTTTTTTTATTTATTTGACAGAGAGAGAGATAGCGAGAGCAGGAACACAAGCAGGGGGAGTGGGAGAGGGAGAAGCAGGCTTCCCGCCGAGCAGGGAGCCCGATGTGGGACTCGATCCCAGGACCCTGGGATCATGACCTGAGCCGAAGGCAGACGCTTAACGACTGAGCCACCCAGGCGCCCCGAGGTCTCAGTTTCTGATTTCAAAATTTACTACAAATCGACAGTAATCAAAACAGTATGGTACTGGCATAAAGATAGACATGTAGTCCAAGGGAATAGAATAGAGAGCCCAGAAATAAATCCTTGTATATATGATCAAATGATTTTTGACATAGGTGCCAAGACCATTCAATGGGAAAGGACAGTCTTTTCAACCAATGGTGCTGGGAAACTGGATATCCACATGCAAAAGAATGAAGTTGTACCCTTACCTTACATCATATATAAACATTAACTCAAAATGGATCAAAGACCTAAAAATATGAGCTAAAACTATAAAACCCTTAGAAGAAACATAGATGAAATTTTCATGATATTGGATGTAGCAAAGATTTCTTGGATTAGACACCAAAGGCACAGCTTTGGAACCCTCATAGATTGCTGGTGGGAATGTTAAAATGGTGCCACTGCTATGGGAAACAGTTTGGCCGTTCCTCAAAAAGCTAAACAAGGATTTATTGTATGACTTAGCACTTCTACTCCTAGGTATTGATACCTAGAAATAGAAACCATGGAACAGAAACAGGAACTGAAATAAATACTTGTATCCCAGTGTTCACAGCATCATTATTCAGAGCAACCAAAAGGTGAAGACAACTTAAGTGCCGTCAACAAATAAATGGATAAACAAAATGTGTAATATACATACAATGAAATACTATTCAGCCATACAAAGGAGTGAGGCCCTGATACATATGACGGCATGGATGAATTTTGAAAACAATATACTAAGTGAAATAAGCCAGATACAAAAGTACAAATATTGTATGATTCCCCTATATGAGGTACCCAGAATAGTCAAATCCAGAGACTAAAAACAGATTAAAGGTTACCAGGGGCTGGGGAGAGGATGGAGAGTTTTTGTTTAATGGATACAGTTCCTCTTCAGGATGATGAAAAAGTTTTGGGAATAGTGTTGATATTTATATAACACTGTGAATGTAATTAATGCCACTGAATGGTACACTTTAAAATGGCAAATTTTAGGGGCAGCTGGGTGGCTCAGTTAGTTGGTTAAGTGTTGATTCTTGATTTCGGCTCAGGTCATGATCTCAGGGTTGTGAGATTGAGTCCCACGTCGGGCTCCACATTGGACATGGGGCCTACTGAAGATTCTCTCTTGAGGGGCGCCTGGGTGGCTCAGTCGTTAAGCGTCTGCCTTCGGCTCAGGTCATGATCCCAGGCTCCTGGGATCCAATCCCACATAGGGGGAGCCTGCTTCTCCCTCTCCCTCTGCCTGCCGCTCCCCCTGCTTGTACTCTCTCTCTCTCTCTGTCAAATTAAAAAAAAAAAAAAAAAGATTCTCTCTTGAAAAAAAAAAGAGATTCTCTCTCTCCCTATGCTTCTCCCTACCCCACCTCCGGCTCACATGCACACTCTCCCTTTCTCTCTAAAAATAAAAAATAAATAAATAAAATGGCAAATTTTATGCTATATGTCTTTACCACCATTTTTTTTAAATTAGTAATTTAATATACCCAACCCATTGAATTGTACACTTAACATGTATGAATTCTATGGCACGTGAATTGTATCTCAATAAAGTTTTTTCTCACATGTAAAAGAATGAAACTAGATCCCTACCTTACACCACTCACAAAAATTAATTCAAAATGGATTAAAGATTTAGTTGTAAGACCTAAAACCACAAAACTCCTAGAAGAAAACATAGAGAAAAATCTTCTTGACATGGATCTTGGCAGCGATTTTGGGGTTATGACACTTATAGCACAAGCAACAAAATAAAAAATGAACAAGTGGGGCTACATCAAACCAAGAAGCTTCTGCACAGCAAAGGAAACTATCAACAAACTGAAAAGGCAACCTACTGAACAGGAGAAAATATTCACAAATCATGTATCTGCTAAGGGGTTAGTCCAAAATATATAAGGAACTTGGTTTTGTTTTGTTTTTTTTTAAGTTTTATTTATTTATTTATTTTACAGAGAGAGCGAGCACAAGCAGGGGGAGCTACAGGGAGAGGGAGAGGGGGAAGCAGGCTTCCTGCTGAGCAGAGAGCCCGATGTGCACTCAATCCCAGGACCCTGGGATCATGACCTGAGCCGAAGGCAGACGCTCAACAACTGAGCCACCTGGTGCCCCCAAAATATATAAGGAACTTGTAAAAATCATTGGCAAAAAAAAAAACAATGTTCCAATTTTAAAATGGGCAAATGACCTGAATAGACATTTTTCCAAAGAAGATATTCAAATGGCCTTCAGGTACATGAAAAGATGCTCAACTTCACTCATCATCAGGGAAATGCAAATCAAAACCACATAAATTATCACCTCACACCTGTTAGAATGGCTATCAACAAAAAAAGAGAAGAGATAAATGTTGTTAACTACGTAGAGAAAAGGGAACTCTTATGCACTATTCATGAAAACATAAAGTGGTACAACCACTATGAAAAACAGTATGGAGGTTCTATTAAAAAATAGAACTACCATATGATCTAGCAATTTCACTTCTAGTTATATATCTGAAGGAAACAAAGTCACTACGTTGAAGATATATCTGCACCTACCATGTTCATTGCAACATTATTTACAACAGCCAAGACATGGAAACAACCTAGGTGTCCATCGATGGATGAATGAAAAAAGAAAATATGAGATATGGAGATATATATAATATAGATAGACTGGCTCAGTCAGTGGAGCGTGCGACTCTTGATTTCAGGGCTATAAGTTCAAGCCTCATGTTGAGTGTAGGGATTACTTAAAAATAAAATCTTAAAAAATATAGATAGACAGATAAATAGATAAAATGGAGTCATCAAAAAGAAGGAAATCCTGCCATTTGAGACAACAGAGAGAGATAAATACTGTATGATCTCTCTTATATGTAGAATCTTAAAAAAACAAACTTATTGAAAAAGAGATCACATTAATGGTTGCTAGAGGCAGGGGTGGGGTATGTGGGTAGGGAACTAGGTGAAGGTGGTCAAAAGGTACAAACGTCCACTTATAAGATAAATAAGCACTGGGGATGTAATGTACAACATGACGACAATAGTTAACAATGCTGTATGGTATACATGAAAGTTGCTAAGAGTAAATCCTAAAAGGTCTCATCACAAGGGGAAAAATATTCTTGTAACTATAGAAGGTGATGGATGCTAACTAAACTTATGGTAGTAATCATTTTGCAATATATATGTATGTCAAGTCATGTTGTACACCTTAAACTTATACAGTGTAGTGTGTTAATTATATCTCAGTAAAACTGGGGGGAAAGCTATCTTTAAAAACTGATGGAGGGGAGCCCAGGTGGCTCAGTCGTTAAGCATCTGCCTTCAGCTCAGGTCATGATCCCAGGGTCCTGGGATCGAGCCCCGCATCGGGCTCCCTGCTCTGTTCAGCGGGAAGCCTGCTTGTCCCTCTCCCACTCCCCCTGCTTGTATTCCCTCTCTTGCTGTCTCTCTCTCTCTCTCTCTGTCAAATAAATAAATAAAATCTTTAAAAAAAAAAAAAAACTGATGGAAACATCAGGAAAGATTAAAATAGCTCCCCTTATAGTGGGAATTTTTTACACACTTCACTGAGAAATCAACAGAGAAAATGAAAAAATGATGGATAATAGCTACACAGATAATTTAAATTATTTCATTCAAATCTTTCTACCAACAATAGAATTAATCTTTAAAAAACACAAAAATTTCCTGAGATATAAACTTCTAAGTATTTCTTAAATCCAAAAGTATAATTTGGGCAGCCCGTATTCACTGGCTTCAAATGAGTAATCCCCCAAATTACAAAACACTTTCAAATAACTCTTGGATTTTAAAGAACATCACAACAGGGGTGCCTGGGTGGCTCAGACGGTTGAGTGTCTGCCTTCGGCTCAGGTCATGATCCCAGGGTCCTGGGATCAAGTCCCGCATCGGGCTCCCTGCTCCTTGGGAGCCTGCTTCTCCCTCTGCTTCTCTCTTTCTCTCTCTCTCTGTCTCTCATGAATAAATAAATAAAAAAAAAAAAAAAAAAAAAAAAAAAAAATTAAAAAAAATTAAAAAAAAAAAAAAAGCACATCACAACAGAAATTACCAACCGCTAAGAAATGGATGACAAAGTGCTCCACTTTTTAAACTTGCAAAATATTTTCAAAACAGTATCCAAAGAAAATTTAAAGCCTTAAATGCATTTATTAGAGAAAAAAAGAGATTAGAAATAAATGAACCATTATCTTAGTCAAAAGCAGGAATGCCAACATCAAAATAAACCCAAAAAAAGTTAAATAAAGTGATTGAGAAAGGAGAAAGAAAGTAATGAAATAGAAATGAAACATATAATGGGAAAAAACACACATGGGTAATGGATAAAACCCAAAGCAGTCCCCCGAATGTAGCAATGCTGAGTTTGGACAGTTGCTGAGTGGTTCTGCCACACGCACGGTTGAAACCTGGGCCCTGAAGCCTGCTCAGACTCACCAGGAGAAAATGAGAAAAAACGGAGGCAGACCATACCAGGGCCCTGAAGCCTGCTCAGACTCACCAGGAGAAAATGAGAAAAAACAGAGGCAGACCATACCAGGAAGATGAAAGAAGATACAAGAAATTACATAAGTCATAGTAGGCAGTATGTACAATAAAAGGTTTGAAAGCATAGACATCATGGAGAAATCTATGGGAAAACATGCATTATCAAAATAAGTGCAAAAATCCCAATAAACCAATAACTGCAAGGGAGGAAATGGACAAGAGTACAAGGTTTACCCTAAAATGCAGTGTCATTTTTTTCAGACAATGTGATTTTTTACCTAGAAAACTGAACTAACAAACTTTAAGAATAAATAGGACAAATTCCATCAGGTGGAGAAACCTGCTTGTCTATGCCAAGCCCTCCAATCTATCAGCAATGATAAATTATAACATATAAGGAAAAATGTCATTCATAATAGCAACACTGTTGCAACACAGCGAGGAGTAAATGAAACAAAACTGTGCAGAACCTATATGGAGCAAATGATCAAATGTAGTGTCTGTAAATGTATTTTTAATTAAAATTTGCATGAATAAATAGATACACTGTGTTCTTGATGGAAGATTAAATATGATACAAATGTCAGTTTTTCCCAGATTGGTATAGAATTTAAATTCGGCATTAATTACAACCACACAAGATTTTCCCAATAAAATTGATGAGCAGATTCTTATATTTAAGGAGAAAATGTGCAAGAATAGTAAAGATGGTTATGAAAAAGGAAAGCAATGAGGTAAAAATTCTCCATGATATATAAAAATATATAATAAACTTATAATTGAAACACTATGTAAGAATAAACATATAGAAAAGATATTCACTTTGAAAGAGGACAGTGTCCTGAAACTGGCTCACGCATTTAGGAATTTACTATATAAACTAAGAGTGTAAAAATATAGATTCAAAAAATGTTACTGGAACGACTAACTATCCATTCATAAAATAATAATGGTAGGTAGCTTCCTCCCAATACTCAAACAAACCCAGATGATTTATGCCAACAAAATTATAAAAATCATTTGAAGGAAATATATATATTTTTAAACGGGGGGGGGGCGGTGAGGGGGGCAGTACAGAGAGAGAATCCCAAGCAGGCCCTACACACAGCACAAGCCGGAGGCAAACTCAAGCCCATGATCCCGAGCCCATGGCTGGAGCCGAAATCAAGAGTCAGACCCCAACTGACTGAGTCACCCAGGTGCCCCTGAAGAAAATATTTTAAAATACATTTTTTTTTTAAAGATTTTATTTATTTATTTGACAGAGAGAGACACAGCAAGAGAGAGAACACAAGCAGGGGGAGTGGGAGAGGGAGAAGCAGGCCCCGCACAGAGCAGGGAGCCCGACATGGGGCTCAATCTCAGGACCCTGAGATCATGACCTGAGCCGAAGGCAGATGCTTAATGACTGAGCCACCCAGGCGCCCCTTAAAATACATTTATAAGTGAAGAAATATATAAGTGAAGAATATATATATATTGAGGTTGGAAAGTCATTCTTAAGACACAGACTACAAAATCTGTAATATAAATGATTAATAAATTTTGGCTATATCAAATTTAAAACAAAAACTTTCTCTACAATAAAAGACACTAAATGCAAATGTAAAAGACAAGTTACAGCATGAAGACAACACACACCACATCTATCACGGGCAAGAGTATTAAATAGGCAAGAAAGTCCCTGTGACATCAGTAAGGAAAATTCAGCGATGCAGGGGTGTGAGGATTAAACAAATAGGTCAAAGAAAAGGACTAGAAATAGCCAAGAGACATGAAAAAAATGTGCAACCTCAAGAATCAAGATACATTTTTCACTCATCAACTTGGAAAAAACTGTCAATACTGATGCTACTTAAGACTGATGGGGGTGCAAAAAGGTACAGCAATTTTAGAGGCCAATTTGGCCATATCTTCTAAAATGGAAATGTACAATCCCTTAGACCAAAAAACTCTTCCTTCACCTACGCATAAACAAGCTATACAAGAATGTTTATTGAGCATCATTTATAATAGCAATGCAAATATATAAAATAACCCAAATGTCTCTCAACATGGAAATATGTAAATAAATTCACTATGCAGCAGTTTAGAAGTGAGGTTGTCCTATATGCATTAATATGAGATGTTCTCCCAAGATTATGTTATTAAGTAGAGAAAGCATATTGCAAAAGCATGAATACATAAGATACCATTTACGTTAACCATTTATGTTAACTTACAGATGAAATCCAAATTATGCAAAAGCAAATTAAGCAAAAAAAAAAAAAAAAAACTGTCAGCGGGGATACACACACCAGTTACAACGTCATCTTTGGGGAAGGCCTTGGGCTTGGTGGCAGGGAGAGAGTGGCCATGCAGGAGGAATTCTGTGGCATCTGTAGGTTTCATTGTTTTAAGTAACAGAACATGTTCATGTATTATTGGTCTAATTAGAAGATAATCAAATGCAAATATAAAGGATTTGATTTGGTTTGAGGCAAAGAACAGGTGCACATGTGAAAGCACCTGCTGGGTCTTAGTGATGCTTAACGTGTATCCCTGGGCTGCCTTCCCAGGCCCGATGGCCCCCAGGAGAAGAAAGAAGAGAGGACTCAAGTCTCTGCCCAGTCATGGGCGGTATTTTATCCCCAGGGCAGAAAAGGTGTGTGTGTGTGTGTGTGTGTGTGTGTGTGTGTGTGTGTGTGTTTGAGACATAGAGAAATGTGTTGAGGTTCACTTTCTGACCCTGAGACATCAATGCCCATGTTTTTCCACACGATACCATCCTCTGTGCCATCAGGAGAAGGATAATGTGGCATTTCTGAACACAGAACCCCACTATCTCTTTCTGGATACTCTCCCATGCCTCTGATCCCCATTCTGCAAGGTTTGATGCTAGTACTTTCTCGATCTTACCAGAAGGTGTCAGCAAAATGTTTCAGACAACAGCCAGGACTCATCTCTTCCTCCAGTGGTCCTTCAGTGGTTTGTTAATGGAAACAATGAGGGGCTGACGTCCTCCAGTCAAGCTATGAGGAGTGACAGGTGCAGGAAGCAATATTAACTTCAGGGCTGCCACCTAGGCAACAGAAAGTTAGGACTGCCAATGGAGAGACAGGTCCTGATTTCTGAAATGTTGAGATGTAAAAGTGTACCTACTGGACTCTAGGGTCTCTAAAAGCCCTCCCAACTCTGGAACTCTGCAACTGGGTGATTTCCAGAAAGAAAACCATGTGAGACTGTGAAGCCTCATTTCTCTGCCAGTGTGCCCAAGGAGCCTCGTGGTAGTGCCTGGACCAAGGACTCCATGCCTCTTCCTGCCTGCAAACTCTGGACTTGGTGGTGAAAGACTATGTTGCTAAACTTCATTGAATTGAACCCTATCAGGGGAAGTGGCCCCCACAGTCCTCTGGATCCAGAGAATACCTGTGAGCAAAAGCCTTTTTTTGCCTTGGATCACCGAGCCCACTTTCTGAGAGCCCAAGATCATGGAGGGAGAAACTAGGGATGGCGAAACATGGTCCTTGTTAGCCAGGACAGGTAAGTCCTCCCTTAATCCTAAAGAAAGGCTCAAAGGGGAAATGTAGATGGGCTTCTGCAGAGCTAAGGGGTTTGCTCCCGACAGAGCAAGGCTAACCCACGTGTAGGCCACCCCATTCCTGTCCTGTGAGTTACCCTATTCCCCTCCTGTCAGCTACCCCATTCCTACCTGTGGGCCATCCTGCCCACCTCCTAAAGACAACTGTGCCCCTTCCTGACCAGTCTGACCGGATTCTAGAACTCCAGCTACCTCTGTGTGCCATCTCCCTGAGTATCACATGTCCCTCTGCCCACCTTGGTTACTGCTGGGATTTCCTGTGGAACTGCCCAGGTCACTCTGGCTCCACTCTGGTAGAGGTATGATGGGATGGGCTGGGAAGTCAAAGGCTGGAGGCAGAGCACAGGTGCACTGGTCAGGGTGGGTGAGGTGGGCTGGATGTAGGGCAGAGCCACATGGAGAAGATCTCTGTCCTTACCTCCAGCCCAGTCTTCTCCAGAGGAGGGAGACTGTCACATGGTCAGATATTGTTGGGGCTGGGACTGCTGCTGAAGCCTGCATGCTGTTTGTCTAGCAATAATGAGAATATTATCTCCAAGAAGGGACACTCTTCTTGGCGGCACAGGGTGATCATGGGAGACATTTATCTCAGTAAATGTGAAGCCCAGCCATGGAGATCTGAATGGAAGGAACGCAGATTTCTGCTCCTTGTTAATTTCATGGTTGACTTAACTGTTTTTAAGTGATTATAGTGCTGGTGATGATGTGCTTGAAATGCTCTTTTTTTTTCCCAGCCAGTTCTTCTCTTTATTTGTCCCAAAAGATTCAGACTCTTAATTTGAAGCACAAGTTCCCTGTCTTAGGGCTTCCTGTGTGTTGTAGTCTGTGGGAACATATTTTGCCTGTCCTAGGAGGGAGAGCATTGAAGAGAGAATAGCAATGATGATGATGATGATGATGAAGGCAATGGCTACCTGTATTCCCCAGTAGTCCTTCTGACCAAGCTGAGCTGAGTGTCTGTGTGCATGTGTTGTTTTGTTGAAATCTCTCAACAGCTCAGGAGGCAGATGCAGCTGCCTGGAATGTGAGCGCCATGAGGGCCGGGCTTTTTAACCACTGCATCCAATCATCTAGAACAAGGCCCAGCATATAGTAGAGCTCAATAAATACTTGTATCATGGGTGACTGGGTGGCTCAGTTGGTGAAGCGTCTGTCTTCAGCTCAGGTCATGATCTCAGGGTCCTGAGATGAAGTCCTGCATCTGGCTCCCTGATCACTGGGGAGCCTGCTTCTCTCTCTGCCACTCCCCCCCCTCCCCCAGGCTTGCTTGTTCTTTCTCTCAGAAATAAATAAAAATACTTTTTTAAAAGTAAATAAATAAATATTTGTTTCACAAAAGGGATATAATTATCATCCACATTTTTAAAACAACAAAACTGAGCCTAAGAAGATTAGAAGACTTGCCCAAGGCCACATAGCTTAGAGGTGGCAGAACCAGAGTGGGAACTCAGACCTCCAGGACCCAAAAGGTCGCAATCTGCCTGTGGGGGTGGGGATAGTGCAGCCTCTCCTCAACGGTCAAGGTAGGGGAGTGGTGTGAAGGCACTCTGGAAAGATACAGAAGAATTGTACAGGATGGGCTGCGTATTTTTGTAATGGATTGTGATTTAGGTTGCACGTTAATTTAGGAACTCTTGCAGCAGTATTTTTTTTTTAATGTGGACTCACAACCCTGAGATCAAGACCTGAGCTGAAATTAAGAGTCAGATGCTTTAACAGACTGAGCCACCCAGGCGCCCCTAATGCATTTGGGTTTTTTGTTTATTTAAAGTAGGCTCAGGGGCGCCTGGGTGGCTCAGTCATTAAGTGTCTGCCTTTGGCTCAGGTCATGATCCCAGTGTCCTGGGATCGAGCCCCGCATCGGGCTCCCTGCTCTGCGGGAAGCCTGCTTCTCCCTCTCCCACTCCCCCGCTTGTGTTCCCTCTCTCGCTGTGTCTCTCTCTGTCAAATAAATAAATAAAATCTTAAAAAATAAAAATAAAAAAATAAAGTAGGCTCCAAGCCCAGCGTGGAGCCCAAGCGTGGTACTTGAACTCACAACCCTGAGATCAAGACCTGAGCTAAGATCAAGGATCAGAGGCTTAACCACCTGAGCCACCCAGGGAGCCCCACAGCAGTATTTTCCAAAGACGGCCACACGTGTGTTTTTTACAGCGTAACGTGGAATCTTGCCCTGTGTCTGTCAGGTGCCTCAGGCCTACACTCTCCGCTACAGTGATCAGGAGGTACAGGCAGCTGATGGGCATTTGCAGTATGGCTGGTTCAACGGCAACGTGCTGAGTGTAAAATACATGTCACGTGTGGAAGACTTTGTAAGAAAAAGAGGATATAAGCTATCTTGCTAATAATTATTATATTGATTACATGTCAGATAATATTTGGGGTATAGGAGGTTAATAAAATATACTACTGGGGTGCCTGACGGGCTCAGTTGGTAGATCATGCAACTCTTGATCTTGGGGTTGTAAATTCGAGCTCCACATGGGTGTAGAGATTATTTAAAAATAAAATCTTTTTTTTTAATTAAATAAAAATAAATATAGTATTAAAATGAATTGTACCTGAGAAGTACCTGCTTTACTTTTTAAATGCAGCCATTGGAACAGTTAAGTGTCCTCGGGGGCCACACTGCACTCCTACAGGACAGCCCTGCCCCCAGATTCTCCTGGCCTCCGGGCACTCTGAAGCCAGACAGGGAGGGTCCGGGACAGGGCTCCCCTCCTGGCCCTGAGGGCTGAGTGAGACCCCACAGGGGAGGGGCCTGCCTTTCCTGTGCCTGGGACCTCACACCGGCACCAAGTGCAAGTGTGGTTATTCCAGTTTGAAGAGGCTGAGGCTTTGAAAGGCTCAGCAAGGGGGTGGCGAAGCCAGCTCAGACCCTCCCACCTCGCACTCCGCTCAGTGCTGGTACGTCTCACCCCACCTGCTTCTGGGCTGAGATGTCTTCCTCTGCCTCGCCTATGAAATTCACCCATTTTAAGTGTGAATTCAACGATTTTTAGTTAATTTATAGAGTTAAGCAACCAACACCACAATCCACGTTTAGAACATTTCTATCACCCCATATGCAGTCGTTCCCCACTCCTACCCCATCCCCAGGCAACCACTAACCTACTTTGTCCCAGCACCACTTGTTAAGATAACTATCCTTTCCCTCCATTGAATTGCCTTGACGTTTTTGTCAAAAACCAATTAACCATACACGTAAGGGTTTATTTCTGGCCTCTCAAGTCTGTTCCATTGATATATAGGTCTGTCCACATGCCAGTATCACACTATTTTTTGTTTGTTTTTTTACTGAAGCTTTACAGTATTTTGAAGTCAGGAAATGTAAGCCCTCCAATTCTGTTCTTTTTCAGAATTCTTTTGGCTGTCTTTGCCCTCAGAGATAAGCTTGCCAATTTCTGCAGAAAATTCCTGCTGGGATTTTGAAAAAGATTGCATGGAATCTATAGACACTTTGGAGAGAATTGCCCTCTTAATGATGTTGCACCATCCAATCCGTGAACACAGACGCCCTCTGTCTGTTGAGGTGCGCACAGGTTTCCCTCAGCAGTAGCCCAGTGTCCTGGGCCCTCCTGTCCTCACAGCAAGAGCATCAGGCAGGCTCAGGCTCTGGGCCTCCCCACAAACACACACTGCAAAGTCATATCAGGATGAAATACCCCTTATTATGTCCCTGAAGAACAGAGGGAATTTTTTTTAATACTTAACTCTAGTAAATGGGGATTTACGCGTACCACAATCGTATAGGAACTCAGCTGAACAGATCGGCATTATGAAACAGAAGCCAGGTTATGTTTGTTCCGTTGTCAAGAGAGCAACTCCAAACATCAGCTGAATTCTGCTCGCCCTCTCATGGCTACATTTGGCACCACTGTGGCAGATGGGGCCTGTCTGGGTGCCCCATGAGGGGCCCCTGCATGGTGGCTGGGTATGGGCCACTGCCACAGGCCTCCTGCCGTGAGTGGGAGGGAGGGGCTAGGGAAGTCACTGTCTGTCCACCGCCTGGGAAGGGCAATCAGGACCCACCCCCTCCATGCTTCATTCAGCCTGGTGGTCCCCTGCAGACACCTTTCCTGCCACAGGCTCTGACAACATTTCTAAAGGCAATTCTACTACAGGACACCTCAAGTTGACCTGACAGCACCTTGACAAAGCGAGTAAGTCAAGGAAGTGAGTAAAGGAAGAAGCTGAACAACCGTGAGGATGTCGACTAGATCTCAATAAAGCTGGGATAAATAAACAAGGCAATCTGCTTAACCAGTTGCACCCTAAAAATACTATTTTTCATGTCAAATGTCTTTATTGCTTTCACTATAAAATTATTTTGTTAAAATTTGAAAAAATATCAAAAAATGTCATAAAGAACAAAAACTCGTAATCCTACTACCCAGTTATAACCACTGTAAAATGTGTATATACATTTATAGGATGTGTTTATGTCCACTTGAAACAAATTGTTCACTATAATGGGTGTGTATATGTATGTGTCTGTGTGTATGTATATTCATATATAAATGCCACTGAAATATGCTTTTTAAACTTGACATTACACAATAAGCATAATTTAATGTCAATAAACAGATACCTATGACGACATATTTTCTCTCCTGTATACTATTCCATTGCACAATAATGGTTTCATATTCAGTCCTCTAGTTTGGGTTATTTCATTCATTTCTAACTTTTAATTACTAATATGTCATTCTCTAATGAACATTGGGGTCAGTTAGGATGTTTTTGGCTTCAAGTAACAGTAAATCTAAATGAAAGTGGTTTAAACAATAAGGATAGTGCAGAATCTCACGTAACATGAGACCCAGAGGTGGGAGGTTTCCAGGTGGGCTGACAAGCTCACTGATCTCATATTTTACATGCAAGAGAACACCACTAGAGGATTTTTAAAAAACAACCTTCAAAACTATTTGTGCCTTTTGAAAAATTATTTAATTTACTTATTTGAGAGAGAGAGTGTGTGAGTAGGGGGTGGGGCAGAGGGAGAGGGACAAGCAGACTGCTCTGAGTGTGGAGCCCGACGAGGGGCTCGATCTCACAACCCTGAGATCATGACCTGAGCCAAAATCAAGAGTCAGATGCTTAACCAACTGAGCCACCCAGGTGCCCCAAAATTATTTGTACTTTTGAAGCTCCTTCTGGCTGCTGTACAGTCATCATACATAGAACGGGGCAAAAGAAAGCAGTGGTGAGGCTATTGCCGTAAATCAGGAGCAAGGATGGGGGCTTAAAGTCAGGAATTAGCAGTAGACACTGAAGACATGGGTATGAATACACTTTGGAGGTAGAGCCCACAGCATTGACAGTAAAGCCCAGCAAAAACTCCCATGTTTTTGTCTTAAGCAACTGGGTGGAGTGGATGCATTTCTTGGGATAGAAAAGCTGAAAGAACAGGTTATAGGGAAATCAAATGCCTATTTTGGATGTATTAAGTTTGAGATGTTTGTTGAACACCCACACGGATATGTAAAGTAGGCAATTGGATCTGAGTGTTCAGTGCCCAGGGAAGAGGACAGGGCTAGAGACACACACTTGGGACTCATCAGCCTGTAGATAATATCTAACACTAGGTAACTGGATGAGGTCACTTGGAGAGAAGTGTAGACAGAGGAGTGCAGGGCACAGGATGGATCTTTGTGGCATTCAGACACTTACAGGTCAAGCAGAGGAGGCCAACCAAGGAGACTGAGTTGGAGAGTGGAACAGCAGGACTAAAAGAGCTGAGTCACGGAAGCCAGAGACAAATGCCTCAGAATAACGGATCGGTCAATCGGGTCAAGTACAGCTGAGAAGTCAGATAGGAAAAGGACAGAGCATGTGAAATAGAGAGTCACTATAGATCTGTCTCTCCAATATGGTGGCCACTAACCACATGTGGCTATTTAAATTTAATTGAACTTAAATTAAAAATCCACTCCTCAGTTACACGAGCCACATTCAATTGCTCAACAGCCACATGAGGCTAGTGGCTGCCAAATTAGACAATGCAGAGACAGAGCATTTCTGCCATCCCAGAAAGTTTTGGGTTTTTTTTAAGATTTTATTTATTTATTTGACAGAGAGAGAGAGAGACAGCAAGAGAGGGAACACAAGCAAGGGGAAGCAGCAGGCAGAGGGAGAAGCAGACTCCCCGCAGAGCAGGGAGCCCGATGTGGGGCTCGATCCTAGGACTCTGGAATCATGACCTGAGCCGAAGGCAGATGTTTAACGACTGAGACACCCAGGCGCCTCCCAGAAAGTTCTATTGGGCAGCACTGCTAGAGACAATAATTTTATGAATTTTTGCTGATAAGAGAACAGAGAAATAGATTTGTAGTGGGAAGGCAAGCAGATGTCAAACAAGAGTGGTTTTTAGTTTCTTTTTGGTCTGGAGAAGAGATATGCTGGAGCATGACTATATGCTGATGAGAAGGAGCCATTAGAAAGGGAACAATGGATGGTAGAGAAAAGCAAGTGAGGTGTGAAGACCTTGAGAAGCTAGAGCAAATGGATTCTGCTGAGAACTGAAGGGACTGAGATTTTACCCCATTTGCAAGCTAATGAGTTAGCCTGCCAACTTTCATGAATGCTGGTAAAAGATACATGGCTGCCCTTTGCTTCAGGGGTAGATAGCATCTCTGTCTTCCAAGGCTGTTTGCTAGTGAAGATCATCCAGAACAAAGGCCAGTGCCTAGCTAAATGTGCAGAAACATGAGACACTACGGAGAACTGTCTGATGGGAAGAGCCAGAGCAAGGGTGAATGTCTTCACTGTAGATGGGAGCAGGGACACAGCATCCAGGATGACAGGAGGCCCAGCTGAGTGTGAGTCCAGATGCAGGGTGGGGGTGATTTTGATGGTAGGATGACAAGCAGTTCTGGTCTAATGGAGTCCATTTTTCCAAAGAAATGTGATAGGGTGGGGAGACAGAGCTGGGAAAGAGAGGGGAGTGAAGAGGGTATGATATATTGTCCTAGAAGATGGTGTGTGGACAGAATAATGGTTCATCCACATCCTAATCATTGGAAAGTGGGAATGGGAGCTTACACAGAAAAAGGGACTTTGTGGGTGTGATTAAGGATCTTAAGATGGAGAGATTATCTTGAATTATCTAGGTGGCCCCCATGTAATCACAAGGGAAAGAGGGAGACAGGAGAATCAGAGGAGATCTGAGGACAGAAGCAGGGGCTGGAGGGATGCAGGGCTACAAGTCAAGGAATGTGGGCAGAGCCAAGAAGCTGGAAAAGGTAAGGAAACAGATTCTCCTTTAGAACCTCCAAAAGGAATATAATCCAGCCAACACCTTGTTCTTACCCCAGAGTGTTATAGGCTGAATTGTGGGGTGCAGCCAGGTGAGTCCAAAGCAAGAGAAGGGAAAGTTGAACTGAGGGAGTGTTTATGATGATGACTCTTGGAATCTGAGCTCTGTAGGGAAGGAAGTGAGGAGGGTGATGGATAATTAAAGGTAGGAGAGTAGGTAGATTAAAGGTCTCAATGGGGTAAAAATTGATGTAATGGGAAAGAGTGAATTTTCTAAAATAAACCAATCTGATCATATAACTCCCTTGCTTAAAACTGATCATATAACTCCCTTGCTTAAAACAGTGTTGTCCAATTCGTGTAAGATAGCATCACATTCTCTAACTTGGCCTGCAAGGCATCCCTGTTTGGGCTTGGCCTGCAGCTCAAGCCTCTCCTTTAGGATTCCACACCCTCTGCCTCCTTTAGGCCTTTGCATATTTGTTCCCATCTGGAACATTCTTCCCACCCTCCACCCTTCATCTACCATGACTGATTCTCATTCATCCTTCAGGCTCCACCCTGGAATGCTATTTCCTCTGACGAGTTTCCCAGAGCCCTGGACTGCTTAGACCCTCTGCTGGAGGAACCCTGCATCCCCCTCTCATGGCACCATGTAATTGTCACCTCTACCTCCAGACACCAAAGCCTCCCGAGCAGGTACAGCACCTAGCACAAAGGAAGATCTCTAAACAGGGGCTGAATGAGTTAAAAATAGACACCACTTGAAATGGCTTAAATGGTTCAATTACAATGATAGATGAGAGACTGGGGAGATCCTTAAGAAAATCTCCCATGTCAGAGCTTTAGTTCCGGGGAACATTCTGGTTCCTCCCTGACCTCTAGCCAGAGGTCCCTAGCAGTTCCACACTCCATTTTGTCAAGGTATTTGAAACCACCCTTCCCCCCATCCAGTCTCTGTCAGTACAAAGTGTTGGTCTCCATTTTTCTTGACCTTGTAGAATGTTTATCTGAGCATTCTTGTTTTCCTTTTCCTTCCCTTTTCCTCGTAATGTCTTTGTATAGATCCTTTTCTGATCCCTTTTTGATAACTCATCTCCTTGGAGGTGTTTTCTGAGCCAGCTCTTTGCAGAAGGTTCATGTGAAGTAGGGCCCAGGGCTAGTCAAGCTTTTAATATGTGATTATCTTTTTCCATCTTAAAAAAAATGAAATCTCTGACACATGAGAGAATATATGAAATATAAAATACATATTTAAGATAAAGAAGAAAATAGAACAGACCAATGTACCTGGCATTCAGGTTGCAGAATTGGGTGTTATCACCATCTTTGGGGCCCTTTAGTGCCTCCACTGCAGGGCAACCATGACCCTAAATATGTGCTTACTAATCACCTATTATTCTTCATAGATAGTGGTTTTTTTTAATCCCTACACTGAAATTGTTTCACATATACTTGGACTTTCAAAGAAGTGGTTTTATGCTGTATATCTTCTTTTGCCATTTGCTTTTCCTAACAAACATTTTATTTGAGAGCTTGCTCCAAGTTGGAGGAAGTGGTGACATTTGTTAGTCATTGTCCCTGCTGGGCAGCATTCCACTTCAATGACTGTGCACAATTTCTCTATTCTTCTGTAGAAGGACCTTTGTGTCTTCCCCAGGCTCTATGATGTTACCTATCTAGACTATCTAGAACAACAAAGCTGCCTAGTCCCCCCGGGCCCCTGCCCCAGAGTCCTGCTGGGGTCTGCTCCTTTGGACATGCATGGCTGGGACTTAGGACGTGCCTAAAGTCAGCCCTGCTAGATGGCAGCAAGCTGGTTTCCCAAGTGGCCACCATGTGGATACTCCAATCCTCAGAGATGACCCACTATTCTATGCCTTTCACATCTTTCATGGGTTTGTCAGTTCTCACCAACAGTGAACAGACTTGGAGAGAGTCCCCCTTTTCTCCACCAAACTGACTCTTTCCTGTCTACATGGTTTAGGTGTGAGATTCCTTATTTGTACCCACTCCTTGTTCTCCACACAGAGAAGGCTGCTGCACCCCAACCTGATCTTGCACAAAAGGGGCTTACATTTTGCAGGGCAGGGTGTGTGCTCCTCCTGCAGCTCATACTGAGCCCTCCCTCCTCTGCCTGTTTATGGCTCTTCTCTTACTTGGTGGTTCAGCATTTCAGCTCCACCTAGTTTATCTGAAGATCATAATTGTTTTTATCTGATTTTGGAGAGAAAGTGAATGGCCAACTTAGGATCACTGTCCATTCAATGTAAAACCTCGGGTCTCTTAAACTGTCCATTTCCCAGCCCAGTCCCAGGCCCCCTGCACTGGTATTCCACATGAGACCTTGAGCATCTGTATATTTAAAAATCCCTCCAGGGGCACCTGGCTGGCTCAGTCAGCAGAGCATGAGACTCTTCATCTTGGGGTTGTAGGTTTGAGCCCCATGTTGGGTGTAGATATTACTTAAAAATAAAATCTTTAGGGGCACCTGGGTGGCTCAGTCAGTTAAGGGTCTAACTCTTGATTTTGGCTCAGGTTGTGATCTCAGGGTCATGAGATCGAGCCCCAAGTTGAGCTCTGAGCTCAGCAAGGCATCTACTTGAGATTCTCCTTCTCCCTCTGCCTCTCCCCCAGCGTGTACACACGCTCTCTCTCTCAAATAAATAAGTTAAAAAAAAAAAAAACTTTTAAAAAGAATCCCTCCAAGGTGATTTGAACAGAGCCATGTTGGACAGATTTGACATAGAAACTCTACTTTCAGGGCACCTGGGTGGCTCAGTGGATTAAGCATCTACCTTCGAGCCCCACGTAGGGCTCCCTGTTCAGTGGGGAGCCTGCTTCTCCCTCTCCCTTTTGCTGCTCCTCCTGCTTGTGCTCTCTCGCTCTCTCATTCTCTCTCAAATGAATAAATGGAATCTTAAAAAAAAAAAAAAAAGAAAGAAACTCTATTTTCCACCTAAGTCTTATCCTATTATTTTTCAATTGAGATCTCTTAGGAGTTAGAAAATATTGACATTCCAAATTATTTTTCCTTTTTATATGAAACTTGCCACTTATTTAATAATTCTTTAGCAACTGTGCATCTCAATCTGTATTTGGCCTGACAGATTAACATTTTATTTTTATAAAAATAATATATTATAAAATATATTATATTTTATTTATTTATTTGAGAGAGAGAGAGCACAGAAGGAGTGGATGTGTGTGGAGAGAGAGAGTAAGTAACACACATAATATTTATGTACTGATACAAAACGTATTAACACAGTAAAAACAGAAAAGCTGGCTTTTGAAGCCATGGTCATCCCGAGTCTTTCTGTCTCTCATGCTACCCCTGGGATGCTGGAGGTAGAAACAAAGACTCTCCTACTGTTGGAACTACCATTGTCTGGGTATGTCCTACCTTCTTCCCTAAAGACAACCTGGGCATAAGGAGAAGACACCCAGATTAAGGAGGAGCTTCCTGAAGCTCTAGGACAAAACACATAGTTGTTTTATGTAGTGGATATTCTCAACAGATGATCACATTGCCTGCAGATTCTGTCAGTATTATTCCCCCCTCTTTATATTCTTTCCTCTCATTAATTCCTATCTATCTAGATATCTACCTACCTACCTACCTACCTACCTACGTATCCTCTCCCCCTTCCCTCCCTTTCTTATCCTAGAGTTTTGCCAGGCTCTGGAACTATGTTTAACTATGGAGTTATTTTTTTAAGATTATATTTATTTATTTGAGAGAGAGAGAGCATGAGTGTGGGGGAGGAGCAGAGGGAGAGGGAGAAGCAGACTCCCCCCGCTAAGCAGGGAGCCCCTTGCAGGGTTCCATCCCTGGACGCTGGGATCATGACCTAAGCCAAAGGCAGATGCTTAACCAACTGAGCCGCCCAGGCACTCCTAACTATGGAATTATAATGTGGACATCAGATTTTGTGCTTGGTTTTAAAGGGAATGCTTCGGGGCACCTGCGTGGCTCAGTCGGTTAAGCGTCTGCCTTCGGCTCAGGTCATGATCCCAGGGTCCTGGGATCGAGCCCTGCATGAGGCTCCCTGCTCCGCGGGAAGCCTGCTTCTCCCTCTCCCACTCCCCCTGCTTGTGTTCCCTCTCTCGCTGTCTCTCTCTCTGTCAAATAAATAAATAAAAATCTTAAAAAAAAATTAATAAAGGGAATGCTTCTAAAGTTTTAAATTAAGTAGATGTTAAGGTTTGGGTTTATAACTTTAACAAGATTAAAGAAGTTCCCTTATAGATCTAGTTTACTAAGAGGTTTTATCTACTTTTCTTTCATGTGTCCATTGTATAGATCAAATTTGGGGGCATATTTCCCTGGTGCTTTAAAAGCAATGCACTCTGGGGACGCCTGGGTGGCTCAGTCGGTTAAGCCTTTAACTCTTGATTTCAGTTCAGGTTATGATATCAGGGTCATGAAATTGAGCCCCGCATCTGGCTTTGTGCTGACTGTGGAGCCTCTTAAGATTCTCTCTCTCCCTTGCCCTCTGCCCCTCCCAACCCCACGTGCGCGTGCACTGTCTCTCTCAAAAAAAATAAATAAATACAAATTTAAAAAGCAATGCACTTTGTTTTTTATGATGGTTGTCCTTAAGAGCCATACTTAAATTTATTTATATTTGTTTCTTAAACTTAACAGTATCCATTTCTTTCTTGCCACAAGAACTTTTTTTTTTTTTTTAAGATTTTATGTATTTATTTGACAGAGAGAGACACAGCGAGAGAGGGAACACAAGCAGGGGGAGTGGGAGAGGGAGAAGCAGGCTTCCCGCTGAGCAGGGAGTGCAATGCGGGGCTCGATCCCAGGACCCTGGGACCATGACCTGAGCTGAAGGCAGACGCTTAATGACTGAGCCACCCAGGCGCCCCAT